>NC_143050.1:37445000-37697500 GCF_057628025.1 Oncorhynchus mykiss | reverse complement strand
AAGAGAAAGAAAGAGCGTACGTTTTCAGTTTTTTTATTGTTGTAGTATCATCTTTCACATGTACTAGAATAGCCACACAGTCAGATAGGATGCTGGAGATAATTGTTATGGATAACACAAGAGGGCAACTGTAGGTGTGCAAAGTTTCAGACTGATAACTTCAGGAATGGGTGAGCTACATGACATTTAGCATGAAGTCACCCAGGTGTCCCACACAAGTTGCCCAAATGTACTCAAGTGGCCGAATTGGTGAAATGACCTATACAACAGTGCAAATAACAATATACAACATATCAAAAAGCAATTCTAACACACAAAACATATGTACAAATGTTTAATAAAATATTAAAATATGATGTAAAGCAGAGGCAAACTGAACAAGTGGTGCAGGTGATGGGGAACTTCATGCCACACAGAACACAACGACACATCCATGCTGTGCCCTTTTGGCCCTGAGGCACAGTCATGCCTGCAGTAAAGAACTGTGGCATATGAACACCACTGGAGGCAGGAGTAGAGGGGGCAGAGGTAGAGCGGGCAGAGAAAGAGGGGGCAGAATGTGATGCAGTGGACTTTTTGCTATAGCCAGCAAGCTCCCGGATGAGCAGCTCCCTGAAGGCTAGCTGTGAGATGGGGGGGCTGTCAGGTGGGAGAACTTGCACAATTGGTGGCTACCTAAATACTTTTTTTGCCCCACTGTATATATATATACATACACACACACACACAAACAACACGCACAAACACACAGGTCAGCCAATATGTACTTTACACATTTCCTCACACATTTCATTGCAAATTGTAACAAAAAAATGTATATATATTTTTGCAAAAAAAAATAAATATATATTTATATTTCATAAAACGGCATTAGCACTTACCAGTCCAGAAGTATGTCCTATCCTTGCAGAAACAGCTCCTGTTTGAATAATAACTGTGTTCACTCAAAGATTCCTCAAATAAAATATCTGTCTCACTTTCTCAATCAATCTCTTCTATAATCTGGTGCAAATCTGTATACTTAGACTTGAAACCACATTCCAAAACACTGCTGTGCGTAACAAGCGTGACTGCAACTAGTCTGATGGTCAATGGCGAGAATGAAGTTCGTTATGCGTGTGTTTACAAACAAGGGATGGTGGTCCAACCCATAACCATCACATAATGGCGTTTACCTCAGCTCATTGGCTATCTACCCAGCTAGATTTTAAGAAGATCATTGGGCAGAAATACAGTCAATCAACAAAACTTTGATAATATTATTGGTGCGCAATGAGGTCCTTGCTTGTTGTCTTCAAATCAGTTCACTTCGGTCAATAATCCCAGCAAAAAAAAAGCTGTGGCTGTGTTGCAAACATCCAGAGGATTGCAATGAAACCAACTATGACTAAATAAACGATTGTTTAGTGTGTGTAATTACGTCGAATGCTCCGTCAAAAGTTGATAGAGATGGAATTCACATCACAAGCGGTTTACAAAATGTTTCGTTTTAGGCTATAAAAATTTATTTTATCAAAGAAAACGGCACTTCATTTGATCACTGCGACTCGCAGGAAGAGAAATAAGAGCAAGATATCAGAACGTAAGTCATCATTTTACCTTCGGATGTGAATGTGTCAAAACTGTCATGGCGGAAAATGTTTGTTGTTGTTGATCGCTCTTCTCAAACAAAAGCATGGCATTTGTTCTCTGTAATAGGTATTTTAAATCGGAAAACGTAGTTTGATTACCAAGATTCTAATATTTTGAAGGATGTAAGACACTTGCATTTTCAAGAATGTTTAATGTTACGATGTATTTTTAGCTAGTCACTCTGAAATTTCCCTGGATGTTGATCCCGGTAAGGGGATCGCAGCCATAAAAGGATAACTGTGACCATCTTAACGACCGTTCCACAGGTGCATGTTCATTAATTGTTTATGGTTCATTGAACAAGCATGGGAAACAGTGTATAAACCGTTTACAAAGAAGATCTGTGAAGTTATTTGGATATTTACTTATTATCTTTGAATGACAGGGTCCTGAAAAAGGGGCGTTTCTTTTTTTTTGCTGAGTTTATTTGCGAGAAATGTAATTAAACGCTTGACAAATGCAATAGAAAATATTGTTTATTTTTGTGAGCTCAAAGTCACATCAGAAAATATAATGTGTGACTACCCAATGAGGTCGGGGTATCTGATTTGGTCGGGCTCCACTGTTAGCAAAGGTTCCTTTTGGCCTCAGTAGCAGGTTAAGTGAATTACAGGTTAGGATAACTAAACTACTAAGCAATAAGAAATTGTTTTAAGGATCATTTTGCTATTTGATTTTGAATTTTAAGACCCCTTGAAGTGTCATAAAAAATATCTATATACAGATATTTGATGAAAAAATGTATTTGGCCTTACTGCTATTAGCCCATACAAATGCGTTGAATAACAGATGCCTACATGGAACAACAGATAGTTCACGCCCCCCAAAAATGTGTTCTGAAGTGTCTATCCTATATTGGAGAGATATAAGAAAAACCTGGACCATTGTATAAAATTATTTTACATTTATTTAACCTTTTATTTTAGTCACTAAACAGTCTCCATATATACAGGGCATTTGAAAAGTATTCAGACCCCTTCCCTTTTTCCAAATGTACAGCCTTATATTAAAAAAAATGTTTCCTCAACAATTTACACACAATACCCCATAATGACAAAGCAAAAACATTTTTGGAAATTACCTTTTTTTTTATATCAGAAATACCCTATTTGCATAAGTATTCAGATATTTTGCTATGATACTCGAAATTGAGCGCAGGTGCATCCTGTTTCCATTGATCATCCTTTAGATGTTTCTACAACTTGATTGGTGAGGCACACACCTGTCTATATAAGGTCCCACAGTTGACAATGCATGTAAGAGCAAAAATCAAGCCGTGAGGTAGAAGGAACTAACCGTAGAGCGCAGAGACAGGATTGTGTCGAGGCACAGATCTGTGAAAAGGTACGAAAATATTTCTGCAACCTTGAAGGTCCCTACGAACATAGTGGCCTTCAACATTCTTAAATGTTGAAGGCTTTTTGGTCACCAAGGCTTTTTCTAGAGCTGGCCCCTAGGCAAAACTGAGCAATTGGGGGAGAAGGGCCTTGGTCAGGGAGGTGACCAAGAAACTGATGGTCACTCTGACAGAGCCTCAGAGTTCCTCTGTGGAGAAGGGAGAATCTTTCAGAAGGACAACCATCTCTGCAGCACTCCACCAATCATGCCTTTATGGTAGAGTGGCCAGACGGAAGCCACTCCTCAATAAAAGACACATGATAGCCCACTTGAAATTTGACAAAAGGAAACTAAAGGACTCCGACCATGAGAAACAAGATTCTCTGGCCTAAACCTGGCACCATCCATGTGTTGAAGTACAATGGTGGCAGCATCATGCTGTGGGGATGTTTTTTTCAGCGGCAGGGACTGGGAGACTAGTAAGGATCGAGGGGAAGATGAATAGAGCAAAGTACAGAAAGATCCTTGATGAAAAACTGCTCCAGAGTGCTCAGGACCTCAGACTGGCACGAAGGTTCACCTTCCATTAGGACAATGACCTTAAGCACACAGCCAAGACAATGCAAGAGTGGCTTTATGTCCTTGAGTGGCCCGGCCAGAGCCCGGACCTGAAGCTGATCGAACATCTCTGGATTGACCTAAAAATAGCTGTGCAGCAACGCTCCCCATCCAACCTGACAGAGCTTGAGAGGATCTGCAGAGAAGAATGGGAGAAACTACCGAAAATACTGGTATGCCAAGCTTTTAGCGTCATACCCAAGAAGACTTGAGGCTGTAACCACTGCCAAAGGTGCTTCAACAAAGTACTGAGTAAAGGTCTGAATACTTATGTAAATGTGATATTTCCTTCTTTAAAAAAAAATGTGCAAACATTTCTAAACTGTTTTTGCTTTGTCATTATGGGGTATTGTGTGTAGACTGATGAGGGGATAAAACTATTTTATCTGTATCATTATAAAGCTGTAACATAGAAAATTGTAGTAAAAGTCAAGGGGTGTGAATACTCTCTGAATGCACTTTAACTCCATACTTTTTTTCAGGAAACCTTCAGACGAGTGAGGCCTGTGGTCGTCCTAGAGCAAAATGTACATGTTCCTGAGAGGCTCATCTTTCCATGGAGGGGTAGGCCAAACTGCTCGAACACTAAAGATGATTTTGCCAGAAGACCGATGTTCTGGATGTCTCATGATCTGACAAACACTGCTCTAGCTCTGTCACCTTTCACCACAGATGTGGAAGTGTTACATAGGCGAATGAGTTGGATTGAGACGCACAGAATGTAAAAAAAAATCTGATATCTCTAGTTTAAACTGCAGATTATTTTGCTAATACTTTTATTATGCTAATCAGATTTCCGCGGGAGCACGGACATCTGACACATACATTACATATTAATAAATCAGAGCTTTACAGTTTTTTTTATTGCTTGGCACTATGTTTGCAAAACTCTACACACCAACCACAAAACCTTACACCGAACCAGCAAAACATTACACATCTCGTGCAAAAGCAAGCAATTCTTGCAAAACTTTTAACTCTTTTTAAAAAGTGTGTTTTTTTTTGCGTCAATACAGTACACACAGACCATCATTTGAAGAAGCACACGAAGCACCAACTACTCACTGAAAGTATAAATGAAAAACACTTTTGCTTTTTCTGTGTGCAGGGCATAACAGTTTGCAAGAAAGTTTTGTCATACATGTAGCAAACACACATACACACAGGTATCAAAATGTGTAAAAGTTTGGATGTGTATTCCAATTCTAACACTCCTCAAACAACAAAAGCTCAGTAGAAGAATACAAAAACGTTTGTGCTTGGGAAAAAAATAAAAAAAATTTGGGGCTCCATCTCGCCTTATTTGTTAGTCTGGCAATAAGACTTCATCCACATGCGATGCTGTATTGAGCTAGGCAGCAAGGAAAGTATGGCTTAGAGTGCCGTGTCCAGGCCTGGCATGACCCCTGATCGATGTCTCCACAAGCCTCCTCAATTCCCTGTAGAAGGGGTATGCGTTGATGGGGTTGGCGATCATACACCTTCCAACGTCATGCAGAAAATAATTATTCAATGGGATTCAAGAACGGAGAGTATAGGGGGAGATTGAGTGCGATGAAAAGTGGGTGACCTGTGAACCAATTGCGGACCACAGCAGCCCAGTGGAAACTAATATTGTCCCAGAATGATAACGTACCTGGGCTGCTCTGGCCCTTGGTCATTAGGGATTAGTCTGTTGTGTAGGGTTTCCAGAAATGTGATAATGTGTGCAGTGTTGTATGGGCCTAGGATTGCATGATGGCGAAGGACGCCGTTTTGACTAATAACCGCACACATTGTTATGTTGCCACCACGTCCTCCCAGGATGTCAATGATTGCACCGTGTCTGATGATATTTCTGCCGCGGCCCCTTATTTTTGCAAGGTTGAAACATGCCCTTTCCACATATATTAGCTCATGATGCACTTCATCTGCTTCTAGCTCCATCATTCTCTGAAAGAGACAAAACAAAACAATGTAGCACAGTACAAAAAGACGTTCAATACGATGTAGCACCATACACTTCCAGATCCAGTACCAATGATAGGATAGTATAGCTTACCTGCACATGTCTCAATTGTTTTCCATGGTCAGAGTTTTTTTCCGAAAGGGACTCTGTACAGCTGCTTCATCCTCATTCTATTGTGTTTCAGTAGATGAGAGTGCAGAGAGACTCACTCTGTTTCAGTAGATGAGACAGTGCAGAGAGACTCACTCTGTCGACGTTTTGGAATATGGTGTTATCTGCCATTATGTGGTCCTGCAGTTCTCCGAGTCATTATTTGCAATGACTGTATTTACAATGTGGGTCTCCTGCTCTGGGGTGAACAGTCAACATCTTGCACCACATACTGGTTTTCTTGCAGTTCTGTAAAAGCATTTGAATTGTTTTAGTGATAGATCCCTCTCATTATGAAGGTACAGTACATATTACTGTACCAGTAAGACCACAGCACTAACAGATTACTTACCTGTTCTCATTTAGAAATATCTGGATGATACCTGCAACAATATAGTGGCTCAGATTTGTTTGAACCCGTTGCCCAGCCTCCCTCATGCTCATCCCATGGTTGACAGGAAGAGGTGAAGGTCAACCACAGTCGCTCTGATTTCAGTCGCTCTGATTTCATCAGTTATAATGTTCCTGACTCCCCTTCCTCTTCCTCTTCCACGTCCTCTCCTTCTCCCCTGTCCTACTTCACCTCTTCCTTCTCCTCCTCTTACTACTTCACCTACTCATCCTCCGCTACCTCCTCCTCCTCTAGTTATCACCCCTCTTACTCTCTGTCCAATATTGTCCTCCATTGTTGTCCAAACCAAATGTTTACCTGTGGCCTATTTATAGTGCTCAAGCTCTGATTGTTAAGTGAAGTCATTATCGCAAAGTTTTTTCACGTGTCAATGTGGAAAGGCAATTGGCGAAATAGTGTAGCAATGTTTACAGTTTTGCTAGAAGTGTGCTATTAAATTGTAAACTGACTATAAAGCAGTGAGTTGTGTTTACAGTTTTGCAAAAAGTGTGTGTGTGTTATAAAATTACAAACTTAGTGTAAAGCAGAGAATGTGCATTCAGATTGGCACACTTGGTAAATGCATTGGCTACAAGTGTTAATGGTTTCAGAGATAGTGCTTTAAGAATTACTGTTAGTGTTTAAGTATTCAGAAAAAACTATAATATCCAAAACAATTATTGCCTTAGTCTGTCACACTGCATGCTATGGTGGCAAGCTAAATGAGCTATCTTGCTAACTAGCAGTGTTAGCTAGCTCATGAAAACTCTTACCTACAGGCTGTTGAAGAAAATGTCTCCTTCCACTGTCACCTGCCAGGTGAAAACATGTTTTAAGTCAATGTAATGACTATATAATCAAATAAAATTCAAACTTGCAATGTCGTCTTTGTTAGTTGGAGGCAGGGATAGGGCCGGAGCTTGGGAACATTTCAAATTGTGATGGAAGATCTTGATAAATATGTTCTAGGTTCACGTGTCTCTTTTTGAAATAAACATAGCTAATCTTACTCAGCACACACCCTGTGTTAAGGGTTAGAGTACCCTCATCACATGTGGCCGGCCTGTCAGGAAGTCCAGGATCCAGTTGCAGAGGGAGGGGTTCAGTCCCAGGGTCCCTACATTGGTGATAAGCTTGGAGGGGACTATGGTGTTGAACCCTAAGCTGTAGCATTCTTGTCCAGGTGAGACAGGTCAGTGTGAATTGCAAATGAGTTTGTGACATCTGTGGATCTGTTGGGGCAGTATGTTAATTGGAGTGGGACTGTGATGATGGTGTTGATGTGTGTCATGACCTGTCTTTCAAAGCACTTCATACAGTGCCTCCAGATTATTCATACCTCTTGACTTTTTCCACATTATGTTGTGTTACAGCCTGAATTAATTACATTTAGATTTTGTGTCGCTGGCCTACAAACAATACCCCATAAAGAAAAAAATGAATTATGTTTTTAGAAATCTTTTAAAATAAATGTAAAAAATGTAATGCTGAAATATCTTAATTCAATAAGTATTCAACCCCTTTTTAATGGCAAGCCTGGAGTAAAAAGTTGCTTAACCTTTCTAGCGTAGGGGTTCCAACGTGACAACATTCCGCTGAAAAGGCAGCGCGCGAAATTCAAAAATATTTTTGAGAAATATGTAACTTTCACACATTAACCTTTTTATAACTAGGGGGCAGTATTTTAATTTTTTGGATAAACGTTCCCGTTTTAAACGGGATATTTTGTCACGACAAGATGCGAATGAGCTTACGCTTTCTACGTATTCCCCAAGGTGTCTACAGCATTGTGACGTCTTTTTACGCATTTATGTTGAAGAATAGCCGTAAGGGACCACATTGAGCAAGTGGTCACATGATGGCTCCTGCAGAAAATCTTGCCATTTTTCCAATTGCTTCTTATGAGATATTTTATCGAATAGATATGTGAAAAACACCTTGAGGATTGATTCTAAACAACGTTTGCCATGTTTCTGTCGATATTATGGAGCTAATTTGGAAAAAAGTTTGGCGTTGTAGTGACTACATTTTCCGGTCGATTTCTCAGCCAAACGTGAAGAACAAACGGAGCTATTTCGCCTACAAAAATAATATTTTTGGAAAAAAGGAACATTTGCTATCTAACTGGGAGTCTCCTGAGTGAAAACATCCGAAGTTCTTCAAAGGTAAATTATTTAATTTGATTGCTTTTCTTATTTTCGTGAAAATGTTGCCTGCTGGTAGCAGAGCCTAGCATAGCATTATGCCATGATAAACTTGCACAAATGCTTGTCTAGCGTTGGCTGTAAAGCATATTTTGAAAATCTGAGATGACCGTGTGATTAACAATAGGCTATGCTATGTCTCAATATATTTAATTTGTGATTTTCATGAATAGGAAAATTGTCTAGGAAGATTTATGTCCACTGCGTTATGCTAATTAGTTTGAGGCTATGATTACGCTCCCGCATGCGGGATGGGTAGTATCAAGAAGTTTAACAAGTCCAATACAGAAAATGAAAGATAAACATCTTGTTAATCTAACCATCGTGTCCGATTTAAAAAATGCTTTACAGCTAAAGCACAACATATGATTATGCTAGATCACCGCCAAGTCAAAAAAACACAGCCATATTTCCAGCCAAAGACAGGAGTCACAAAAAGCAGAAATATAGATAAAATGAATCACTAACCATTGATGATCTTCATCAGATGACACACATAGGACACAATATTACACAATACAGGTATGTTTTGTTTGATAATGTGCATATTTATATCCAAAAATCTCAGTTTACATTGGCACGTTACGTGTAGTAATGTCTTGATTCCAAAACATCCGGTGATTTTGCAGAAATACTCATAATAAACATTGGTAAAATATACTAGTGTTATCCACAGAATTAAAGATAGACCACTCCTTAATGCAACCGCTGTGTCAGATTTTTTTTTTACTTTACGGAAAAAGCATAATCTGAGAACGGCGCTCAGAACCCAAAACAGACAGAGGAATATCAGCCATTTTGGAATCAACAAACTTAGAAACAACACCATAAATATCCACTTACCTTTGATGGACTTCATCAGAAGGCACTCCCAGGAATCCCAGTTTGACAATAAATGACTGATTTGTTTCATAAAGTTCCATCATCTATGTCCAAATAGACACTTTTTGTTAGCGTGTTCAGCTCAGTAATCCATCTTCATGAGGCGCAGGCACTTCATCCAGACAAAAACAGACAAAAAATTTCCATTACAGTCCTTTAGAAACATGTCAAACGATGTATGGAATCAATTGTTAGGATGTTTTTAACATAAAACATCAATAATGTTCCAACCGGAGTATTCCTTTGTCTGCAGAGAAGCACTGGAACGAGAGGTAACTCTGTCCGGAGCGCGTGTCATGAGACCAAGGCTCTCTGCCAGACCACTGACTCAAAGAGGTCTCATGAGCCCCTCCTTTATAGTAGAATCCATATTCAAGTTTCAAAAGATGGTTGACATCTAGTGGAAGCCCTAGGAAGTGCAACCTCATCCATATCTCAATGTGTATTCGGCAGGCCAAGTTTTGAAAAACTACAAACCTCAGATGTCCCACTTTCTGGTTGGATTTTTCTCAGGTTTTCGCCTGCCATATAAGTTCTGTTATATTCACATACAAACAGTTTTAGAAACTTCAGAGTGTTTTCTATCCAATAATAATATGCATATATTAGCATATGGGACAGAGTAGGAGGCAGTTCACTCTGGGCACGCTATTCATCCAAAAATGAAAATGCTGCCCCCTATCCCAAAAAGTCACAATACATAGCATGACCTGTGTGCAATAATAGTGTTTAACATTATTTTTTAATGAGTACCTCATCTTTGTACCCCACACATACAATTATCTGCAAGGTCCCTCATTCGAGCAGTGAATTTCAAACACATATTCAACCACAAAGACCAGGGAGGTTTTCCAATGACTCGCAAAGAAGGGCACCTTTTGGTAGATGGGTAAGAATAAAAAAGCAGACATTGAATATCCCGTTCAGGATGGTGACGTTATTATTAACATTTTGGATGGTGTATTAGTACACCCAGTCACTACAGGCATCCTTCCTAACTCAGTTGCCGGAGAGGAAGGAAACCGCTCAGGAATTTTACCATGAGGCCAATGGTGACTTTAAAATAGTTACAGAGTTTGATGGCTGTGACAGAACTGAGGACGGACAATAACATTGTATTTACTCCACAATACTAACCTAAATGAAAATAAGGAAGCCTGTACGGAATAAAAATATTCCAAAACTTGAATCCTGTTCAATAGGACATTAAAGTAAACTGCACTAATGTTGTAAAGAAATGAACTTTATTTCCTGATGGTTGATGGTATTTCGTTATGGTTGGGGCATAGAAAAAACATCAGCGCGTACCACTTTTCACATTTTCAAGCATAGTGGTGGCTGCATCATGTTATTAGTATGCTTCTCATCGGCAAGGACTAGGTTTTTTTATTAGGATCAAAATAAACAGGAATATAGCTAAGCACAGGCAAAATCCTTGGGGAAATTCTGGTTCCGTCTGCTTTCCAACAGACACTAGAAGACAGATTTTACCTTTCAGCAGGACAATATCCTAAAACACAAGGATAAATATACACTGGGATTGCTTACCAAGATGACATTGAATGTTGCTGAGTGGCCTAGTTGCAGTTTTGACTTAAGTCGGTTTGAAAATCTCGGGCAATATTTGAAAATGACTGTCTAGCAAGGATGGACAACCAACTTGACAGAGCTTGAAGTGTTAAAAATAAATAATAACGTGAAAATGTTGCACAATCCAGGTGTGCAAAGCTCTTAGAGACTTACCCAGAAAGACTCACAGCTGTAATCACTGCCAAAGGTGATTCTAACATGTATTGACTCAGGGGTGTAAATACTTATGTAAATGTGATATATTTCTATGTTTTCATTTTCAATAAATTTGCAAAAATGTCTAAAACGTTTTCACTTTTTCATTATAGTGTATTATGTGTAGGTTGATCAAACAACTGTTTCATCCATTTAAAATTCTGCCTGTAACACAACAAAATGTGGAATAAGCAAAGGGGTCTGAATACTTTCTGAAGGCCACAGGGCGATAGTCATTTAGGCAGGTTACCTTGGAGCTCTTCGGAGCATGGACAATGGTGGTCAGCTTGAAACGTGTTGGGATTACAGACTGGGGCAAGGATCATTCGAAAATGTCTTTGAAGACACTTGCCAGCTGATCTGCACTTGCTTTGGGAATGCGCCCTGTTATTCCGTCTGGTCTGGCAGCCTTGTGATTGTTAACCTCTTTAAATGTTTTGCACACTTCGGCAATGGAGAGTGAGATCACACAGTAATCCGGAAAAACAGGGGCTGTCATGCAAGGCATTATATACCTTGAAGCGAGCATGAAAGGCATTTAGATCATTTGGGACTTATCCTCTAGCACCTCATCTAAGAGTATTAATTTGTCTTTTTGAGAAGGTTTGAATCCTAAGCAACCTGCCTTATACATAGTTTGAAGTACAATACCAACATAGTTACTGTAGTAGGTCAAAGCTGGGAGCTGGAAAACCTTGGTAGAGCATGGGTGGAATAGGCATGGTGGCGCTTGTGAATTTCCTTTCTTTTTCGGCTTCAGACAAATGCCTACTTCACACTTAAAACATGTTTTTTTTTTTTTGCATATTTGAGCTATTTCATGACAATAGCTGAAACAGGACAGGAAATATGCTTGTTCAAAGTTTGGCATTTTTGTTGATTACCATAGCACTCCCTTTTGGCCAATCAGTGTACTATTGTAAATGCCAGATCCCCTTGGCAAGACGCATCATTCACCCAAGTTTCATATAAATCTGGCCAGTACTGTCTGAGATATCATGTGTGCCTAACGTACTAACGGACAGAGACGGATCAACACTCCCCTCTGCGATTTCATCATGGGGGTACAGAAAGTATGTGTGTGTGCAACCCCACCGAGGCATTGTTCCAAATGAGTAGAGATATTGTTTAGACCCAAGCTCCCTGTTTCTGCCATCCAGGCTGATTGGGCATTGTTTGTTTGAAAGCTCAAATGTCAGGGGGAAACAGACAGGCAGAGAGCTAAAATATCACAGTCAGTCTCCCAGTCAGCCATCACAAAGACGCGCACACACACACACAACACACACAACACACACAACACACACACACACACACACACACACACACACACACACACACACAAGTTTCATATTTACTCTGCAGCAGCCATCACCACAGCTCGTCTCCCGGGAAAGGTAAACCAAATACTTAATCAACCTGCAGAGGAGAAATCAATAACTTCTCTCTCCCCTTCCTTCATTTCCCCATCCTCTCTCTCTCTCCTCTCTCTCTCTACCCTCTCGGTGGAAAAGGTTGTGGACATGGTTGAATTTGTTCGGCTTATAGAAGTTAATGGAACTACTGTCTTAATCCGTAGACTGCTGTTACCAGTGTGTACACAGTCAGACACAAACATCTGTTAGTTTACCGAAGTTTAAGGGAAGGCAGTGCAACTTCAGTGTGTGCCAACTCTAGGTCAATCAATTCCTTAAAATAGCCTAATTAGGGATCTGTTATTTCTCATATATCGCCGTGCTAGAGAGAACAAGTCCGAGAGACTCGTGTGTGTGTGTGTGTGTGTGTACTTGCGTGAATTTGTGTGTGTGCTTCTTCATGATGCTGCCGCAGTACCTGTCACACTGCAGCACTCTCTCACTATAGTTCACTCTCTCCTACCCTCTCTCTCACTCGCTTTCTATTCTCTACATCTCTCCTAGCATCTCTATTGTTTCCTTGTGTTTCTCTGTCCTCATTCCTCCGTCTCTCTCTCTTGCTGTTTCTCTTGCTGTCATTCTGTTTAGCTGTGACTATGTGTTTGTACATGTGTGTGGTTATCCTTTTTCACCTTGAATCTTGTTCTGCAGAGTTCACTAGCACAGCCACAAAGTAATTCAAACTAACCTTAACCCTAACCTTAACCACACTGCTAACCCTAATGCATAACTCCAAAGCGCACATTTTAGCTTCCATGAATTTACACAATATGGCCAATTTTGACATTGCAGCTGACCGATCAAGAAGAAATCACTTCGATTTGACCCCTTTCAAATCATCCCCCTGGTCTCCCTTTCTCTCTTTTCAAGTAATCTTCCCCTTTCCCTTTCTCTTTTCAAGTCATCTCTCTCACTCTCCCTCTCAATTCAATTTGCTTTATTGGCATGAAGTAACAATGTACATATTGCCAAAACTTATTTTGGATATTTACAATATAAAAAAAATGAAATGAGAATTAAAATTGTCAACGGGACAACAGTAACAACAATAGCCAAGTGTCAAAATAACCATACATTCAACAATAACAATAAGCATACAGTAGTGTACATGTGCACAGCCTTTCCTCTACAGGGTGCCAGATTTTCCTGTGTCTACCTTTCTCAATGGCAAGGCTGTGCTCACTGAGCCTGTACTTTGTCAAGGTTTTTCTAAGGTTTTGATCAGTAACCATGGTTAAATATTTAGCCACAGTGTACTGTTGATTTAGGGCCAGATAGCACTGCATTTTGCTTTGTGCTTGTGTTTCCCAGTAAGCAAGAGTTTTATTTTAACTGTGTTGTAATTTGGTTTATCCTGATTGATTGGATGTTCTGGTCCTGAGTCTTCAGTGTGTTAGTAGAACAGGTTTGTGAACTCAGGACCAGCTGGATGAGGGGACTTTTTTCTTTGCTCAGCTCTTGGCATTGCAGGGCTTGGTAATGATATGAGAGGGGGTCACTGTATTTTAGATGTTTCCAAAACTTAATTGCTCTTTTTTGAGTTTTTATTATTAGTGGCTATTGGCCTAATTCTGCCCTGCATGCATTGTTTGTAGATTTCCTCTGGACATTTTGGATAATCTTACAGAACTCTGCATGCAGGGTTTCAATAAGGTCTTTGTCCCATTTGATGATATCTTGTTTTGCAAGTGGACCCCACACCTCGCTGCGTAGAATGCCCTGCGTTGTCACGTAATGACCTTAGTTCCTTTTTTATGTCTTTGTGTTAGGTGTGAGTTGGGGTGGGTAGTCTATGTTCTTTTTTCTATGTTGTTATATTTCTATGTGTTTAGCCTAGTATGGTTCTCAATCAGAGGCAGGTGTCGTTCGTTGTCTCTGATTGAGAATCATACTTAGGTAGGCTGTTTTCCCCATTTTGGTTGTGGGTGTTTAATTTCTGTTTAGTGTCTGTTCACCTGGCAGAACTGTTTTGTTTTCTCTTCGCTGTTATTTTGTGTATTGTTCAGTTTTTCTATTAAAATATGTTGAACACTTACCGCGCTGCATTTTGGTCCCCCTCTCCTTCCGCCAACGAGAATCGTTACATGCGTGCTTTCTCTCTCAGTTCATTCACTGCCTCATTAAGGTGTCCAGTTGAGCTTATTTTTAATCCTAAGTAATTGATGTGTGTGCAGTACTCTTTTTATTATTATTTTGTACCAATTGAGAACTTTGGTCTAATTCCCTGAGATCTGGATCTTCTCTGGAAAATCATTATTTTAGTATTTTTGGGGTTTACTGCCAGGGCCCAGGTCCAGGCTCTGCTGTAGGCCATGTGCTGTGGGTGACAGCAGGCATAGGTCATCTGCGAAGAGTAGGCATTTAACTTCTGAATTGTGGAGACTAACACCAGGGGCTGAGGATTTTTCTAGAATAGTGGCCAATTCGTTGATGTAAATATTGAAGAGTGCAGGGCTCAGATTGCAACCCTGATGAAGGCCCCACCCTTGGTTAAAGAATTATGTTATTTTCTTGCCAATTTTAATGCTGCACGTATTGCCAGTATACATTGATTTAATGATGTAATATGTTTTACCCCCTACACCACTTTCAATAACCTTGTAGAACAGTCCTGTATGCCAAATAGAATCAAATGCTTTTTGGAAGTTGATAAAGCAAACTTATATTTTGGTATTATTTTGGTGGACATGTTTATCTAACAGGGTAAGGTGTAAATATGATCAGTTGTGTGATGTTTTGGTATAAATCCAATTTGGCTTTTACTCAATACATTGTGTTTATTAAGGAAGTTTAGAACTCTTACATTTATAATACTACAGAAAACCTTCCCCAGATTACTGTTCAAACAAATGCCTTTGTAATTGTTAGGGTCAAATTTGTCTCTGTTTTTAAAGATTGGGGTCAGGGAAATAATCTACAGTCAGGATCAAACCTCTTCAGTCTACCCCCTACTTTTTCGAACATTATGTTAAAAATCGCGCAACATTTCAGCGTCCTGCTACTCATGCCAGGAATATAGTATATGCATATGATTAGTATGTGTGGATAGAAAACACTGAAGTTTCTAAAACTGGTTAAATAATGTCTGTGACTATAACAGAACGTGAACAGCAAGCGAAATCCCAAGAAAAACCTGGTCACAAAAACCACAGAAAAACTTTAATCCGCCAGTCTCTGAATTGTTTTGCAAGCAAAAATATATAGCAGGGAGCTTGCAGTTCCTACAACTTCCACACAATGTCGCCAAAAACGTCATTTTCATTGACAAAAATCCTTAAGTATTACCTAAAGTTGGGTTACAAAAGTAGGTTGAAGTGTTTTGTCAAAGAATATAGGCAACTTATATAATTTTAAAAAATGACGTTGCGTGTTGGAAGGGAGCTTTTTTCCTGAACCAGACAGGGTATACAAATGGATATTTTGGGCATACATGGACGGATTTAATCGGGAAAAAGACCCAATTGTGATGTTTATGGAACATATAGGAGTGCCAACAAAGAATATCATCAAAGGTAATGAATGTTTTATATTTTATTTCTGCGTTTTGTGTAGCGCCGGCTACGCTAATTCTTTTGTTTACGTCCCCTTCAGGTATATCGGGGTGCATGCTATCAGATAATAGCTTCTCATGCTTTCGCCGAAAAGCATTTTAAAAATCTGACTTGTTGGCTAGAATCACAACGAGTGTAGCTTTAATTCAATACCCTGCATGTGTGTTTTAATGAACGTTTGAGTTTTAACTTCTTGAATCTACTTGAGACGCACATGTCCCAAGTAGGCACCTGGAAATGCAAATGCGCTACGCTAAATGCTAAATGTACTCGTTAAAACTCAAACCTTGATCAAAATTCACAAGCAGGGTATTAAATTAAAGCTACACTCGTTGTGAACCTAGCCAGCAAGTCAGATTTTTAAAATGCTTTTCGGCGAAAGCATCAGAAGCTATTATCTGATAGCATGCACCCCCCAAAATGCCAGCTCGACACGTAAACAACAGATTTTGCGATAGACGGCGCTACCCAAAACGCAGAAATAAAATATAAAACATTCATTACCTTAGACGAGCTTCTTTCTTGGCACTCCTATATGCCCCATAAACATCACTATTGGGTCTTTTTTTCGTTTAAATCGGTCCATATATACCCAAAATAGCTTTGTATTGAAGTAGTGTCATTCAGAAAAATTCATCGTTTTTAAACGCTGCGTAATTTTTTAAAATTAAAAAAGTCGACGATAAACTTTCACAAAACACTTCGAAATCCTTTTGTAATCCAACTTTAGGTATTAGTAAACGTTTATAATCTATCAAAACGATTACAGGGCGATGTCTCTTCAATAGGTCCTCACTTCAAAAACAATGCAATCTGATCTCTCCTTGAACTGCATCCGGGTGAAGACTGGAAAACTTGGGGTCAGACAGATGGATTTTCCAACAATTAATTCGATTGAAAATTAGTACAATGGCGCCATCGTGCGGAATTTGTATGAAGTGCAGGCAAATTTCCATTAAATTCTGTTGTCCTTTAACAACTGGTGGAAGTGACTTATGGAAATTATTTTTTGCTTTCAGAGAGCAGTTTTTCTTGCGTTTTTCAATGAAACACACGCTCTGTTATAGTCACAGCCGTGATTTAACCAGTTTTATAAACTTCAGAGTGTTTTCTATCCACACATACTAATCATATGCATATACTATATTCCTGGCATGAGTAGCAGGACGCTGAAAAGTTGCGCGATTTTTAACAGAATTTTCAAAAAAGGGGGGGGTAGATCTAACAGGTTAACGAGTACATTTAGCATTTAGCGTAGCGCATTTGCATTTCCAGGTGTCTAGATGAGACATCTGCGTCTCAGGTAGGAGCAAGAAGTTAAACAGTTTTACTATAGCCAATTGAAATTTTGCACAAGTGAGTTAAAGCATCTCATTTAGGATGCCTCATGCTTTTTTAATTTAGAGAGCCTGAAGTTTCTTATAGAG
Source organism: Oncorhynchus mykiss (assembly GCF_057628025.1). NCBI lineage: Eukaryota > Metazoa > Chordata > Actinopteri > Salmoniformes > Salmonidae > Oncorhynchus > Oncorhynchus mykiss. The sequence continues at coordinate 37,680,159 of NC_143050.1, read as the reverse complement.
CTCCTGGTCAGTTATTGGGGAGTCCAATTGATTTTTATTGTCCTTTAAAGCTTTTTCTAATCCACTTGTCATGAATTTGGCGTTATTCTGCGTTTGTGTGAATTTGAGCGGTGTTGTAGAGTGTTTTAAAATGGGTTGTCCATATGTCGCCATTTTGTATCGCTAATTCCTCTTCTTTAGATTTTTTAAGTTTTTTCAAATTTTCCCAGAAGTTTGCTGTTGCTTGCTGTTGTACTGTGCTTTTTTGGTTCTGAGTGTACATTTATAGAGTTTTAAAGTCTCACAGTAATGAAAGAGTAATTCACCATTATTTGGTTGGATAATGTTTTTTCCTTATAATTTTACAATCTTTACAATCTGCATCAAACCAGTTGTCATCTGTGATGTTTTTATTTATTTTTATTCATCAATTGTGCTTCTTTTGCTGTTTGCCTGAATATATAGTTTATGTTTTTTACTGCTAGATTGATGCCTTCTTTACTGTGAGTGAATGTGGTATCCAGAAAGTTATCTAAGAGTGTTTGGATATTTTGGTTACAGGTTGCTTTCTGGTATTCTTCTGTGCTGTTTTGGGCCCATCTGTATGCATTTCTGATGTTGTACAGCTTACTGGGCTGTGAATGTGTAGTTGTTTCCATGTCTGTTCTTTTGAGGAACAATGCAATTTGGCTGTGAACAGACAGAGGTGTTAGTTGCTTGGCAGTGAATGAGCTGAGAGAGAAGGGGTCAATGTCTGTGATCATATAGTCTACTGTACTGTGGCTGTACTGTGGCCAAGAGGTGAGTGCAGATGTATTGGAGGAGCTGTTCAATCTCACTCAATCCTACAGGGTTCTCCTGTCCTCTGAAGACCTCTGCGTAGCTGCGCTGGTCCTGCTGTTGGAGTGGAGTGGAGGAGGGCCAGTTCTGGGCCGTGGGGTTTCCTCTCTGGTCTGGTGCGGGGTAGTCGGCTGGGCCCGGTCCGGTCTGGCTAAGCCGATGGAAGTGGTGATGCTCTGGTGGTGAGTGGGGCCTGTGGGGTGATCTGCGCCTGGTGGGGCGTTGAAGGGGCCTGGGGCTCCTTGGTGGTGCAGTGGTCTGGTAGGGGTCTCTGGGTGGTCCTCTAGTCCAGTGCGGCATGGAGTGTTTGTCTACCAAGTGCCACGTCCTTTAGAGACTTGGCAAACATCCCTGTCTGCTTCCTCAGGTGGGAGTGGTCTTGCAGATGCTCTGGGGTGATTGTTGGGTGGTGAGCAACGTGTACGTTCGGGAGTAGACCACACCCTCTGGTGATGTCAGCATTGACTTTCTGAATGGTACGGGGATGAACGTCTTTGCGGGGCAGCAGAGTGTAGATGGTGAAGTGGGATTTGGTGAACCACTGAGGCCCTCTCTTCTACTCTGTTGACCAGGCTGCCTACTCTCTCCTGCTCCTCTCGCAGGTTGTTAGTGCTGGTGTGAATAATAATGTGGCCTGGTGTGCCAAAGTCAGGCCGGGACAGGATGTGGAGTGCATCCTCTGTTTTTGGGCACCATATTTTGCACACCTTGTGTTGGGGGAAGAGTTTTTCTTCTTGGATGAATTTCCCATTTGAGTCAATAAGGATGGCCACCTCAGTGGGTTTTACCAGATTAGTGTGTTTACGGTATGGGGCTGGAGTACACAGGGCCTGTGTACATGAGGGGTGTGTCAGGGTGTGTCAGGGGGGGCCAGAGAGCTTCTCTCTGTAGTAGGTGTCCCCATGTGAGTTTTCTTGTTGACTGGGAGTGTGGGTAAAGTGTTGTCTGTATGGGGGGAGGGTTGTGGGTCAAGGTGGGTCAGTGTGGGTTGTTAGGGGTGATGAGGGGCTGCAGCTTCTCTCTAGGAGTCTCTACAGTCTGCTCTCTGTGCTGTAGCACTCTCTTGATGACAGACAACTCATTTTCCAGCTCCTCCTTTACCTGCACCAGCTCTCTCCTCATGGTGGCCTTTACCTGCTAAAGCGCTGTGGTAAGGCTCTCTCTCAGCTCCTGGACAGAGTTCTTCAGGTGGGTCCTGCACTAGTTGATCTGGTCCTGTAGATGGTGGTGGTGTAGCTGGGTGGCTGCTCCTTTAGCTCAGTAACCCTCTATCACAGCCAGCCTGTCTCTCAACAGGCTGATGATAGTGTGGTCTTGGCTCTAGTGCATTTGGGAGTTTGAGTGTTTGGTGTAGAGGGCTCTGTCCTAACTTATTTTCTTGATTCTGTCCTTGATCTTTTCTTTCAATTTGTATTTTCTATGGTGGAGGGTTAATGCACTATTTGTTTTTGCAGTATCCACAGTTTTTTTCAAAGTTAGGGTGGAAGAGGACAGTTTGTTTCCTGGGGTTTGGAAGGTGTGGTGGTTTCTCAGCCTGGCGCGGAGGATACACTGTCGATACGGCATGGATTCAGGTGTGTTCCTGAGAATGGAGTGAAAGTGGAGGAGGTTCTGCTCACAGTCGGTGAACAGGTAGGAGCTGAAATTATACATTCCGCTTCCAGAATGAACAAAGCTGTGGCTGTGTTCATGAAAAGAGCAAATTTGGTTGGTATGCAAATTGCTACTTGTAAGAGGTGTGTTGGTGCAAATCTATCTTCTTTCTACCCCTTCGACAATGATGGTAGTTGTAAATTTGCCTCCGTTTATTACGGATGATCAAATCAGGAAAGAGCCGAGTCGTTTTGGTAAGTTTGCTAGCGGTTTTTGTGCACTGTCGGCAGGTTTTCAGGCAGATGCCATTAATTAAGCATGTTTTTTCGTTCCGCAGGCCTGTGTATATGTTTTTGAATTACAATGAGCAACAGCTAAATGTGCATTTTAAAGTGAGGCATGGGGGGGGGGCTCTACGCAGGGTTTACCAGCACAGATAGTATACTGTGTTTTGTATATGGGTATTTGGGGCACAATAGCTTTGCATGCCCATATAAAGGCAGTAGAAGGTGAGGGAACAAGCGCCAGTGGGGGAAATCGAGGTCAACGTGCAGGGGGCAATGAGATGCAGACAGCAGAGGCTGGGCCTAGTCATGCCAGGGATGGTGGTGTAGGTGAGGCTGGGCCTAGTCAGGCCAAATATGGTGGGGTAGTTGAGGCTGGGTCTAGTCATGCTATGGAGGGTGGTGTAGATGAATCTAGGTCTAGTCAGGTTATGCTAGTGGATGAGGAGAGTATAGTGGGGGGGTGTAAGAGACTAGGTTGGGAGGAGGGTGTAAAGCAGGAAAGGAGGGGGGAGGGGAGAAGCTGGTGTGGTCAAAGGAACCAAGGAACCTTTGTCTGGTGCTGGGGGGGAGGCCCTGACCAGAGAGGAATGGCAGGTGTTCAGGATGGGAGATGGAGATGAGGAGGAAAGTGAGTCTGAGGATGATGAGGCCTGTTTTTCCAGACTCCTCTTCAATGGGTCCGGAGCTGACATCCAGTCAAGCAGAGGGGTTTGATGCACCGGGGTTTGATGGACTCCCAGTGGAGTTTTATAAAACATTCTGGGGAATAATTGGACTGGACTTATTTTCTGTGTTGTGTGAATGCGTCGGGGTAGGAGAGTTGCCGATGAGCTGCCGTCGGGTGGCTTGGACTTGTCGAGAGGTTCTAATGTGAACTTTGGACTGGTCTCTTTAGATCAAGAGAAAGCTTTTGATAGAGTGGTACATAAGTGTCTGTTTAATGTGATGTTTGGGTTTGGGAAAAGTTTTGACTTTTGTGAAGATGTACTCTGGGGCGTCATGTATGGTGAAGGTGGGAGGCGGGCTCAGTAGGCCAGTCTGGGTGAGACGCGGCATTAGAAAAGGATGTCCTCTATCGGGAAGTTATATACACTTGCTACTGAGCATTTTTGGGGACTGATACGCAGGAGACTGCAGGGAGTTTGCTGGATAGGCTTAGCAGTGTCAGCATATGCAGATGATGTTTCTGTAATGGTCAGGATATGCAGGCTCTAGAGACCAGTCTGAAGGTGTACGAGGGAGCTTCGTCAGCTAAGGTAAAATGGGGGGATTGGGCCCCTCTGCTTCCAGAGGGATTGCAGTGGGGTTGTGAAGGGCGTAAAATGTTGGTGTTGTACCTGGGCTTGGAGAGGTGGGTCAGGAAGAACTGGTAGGGGCTGTCACAGGCAGTGCCGTCAAGACTGGCCAGGTGGAGGTCGCTCCTGTCCCTAGTGTCATATAGAGGGAGGGTGCTGATAATCAATAACCTGGTGGCATCTTCCCTGTGGCATAAACTGACTGTCCTAACCCCCCCCCCCCCCCCCTCCCCTCTGCTCGCAGACCTACAACGCAAGCTGGTGGAATTTTTCTGATAGGTCCATCACTGGCTGAGGGCGGCAGTGTTGTACATGACCGTTCACAAAGGAGGACAGGGCCTGGTGTAACTGGATAGCACGGTGGCTGCTTTCTGACTAAAGTCGGTGCAGAGATTGCTGTACCATACTGATGTTGGCTGGAGGGAATTTGCATGCGTGCTGCTGCGGAGACCTGGCGGATTAGGGTTGGACCAGCAGCTCTTCCTCATGAAGCTGGAGAGGCTGAGTACAGCATGTCTCTCAGATGTTTACTCTGCGGTGCTGAGGGCCTGGCAGCTGCTAAGGTTCAGTCTGCCACCCTGCAGAAGCAACTGATGGCAGCTGGTTTACAAAGACTGGGTGACCTGCAACTGCTGGGAGAGGATGGGTGGAAAACCTCGGAAGTGCTGGCAAAACAAGCAGGAATAATGTCTCTTAGGCTACTGGAGAGATTCCTGGAGGAGGTCCAGGAGGCACTGTGAGCCGGTGAGGTGGGTGTCTGAGCGGCCAAAGGTGGAGGGACCAGCAATGTTTTCGCCACTGCAGGTGACTGCAGAGACTGGGGACTGGCAGGGGCGTCTGGACGACTTGTGTTTAATCTTCAGGAGATATGATGTATTAGGGAGGCTGTCTGTATAGCTGGGGAAGATGTTGTCGATATATGGTTGTAGAAGTGGTGAGGTTTTTTGGTTATTTGTGTTTTGTATCGTGTGGCAGAGGGAAAGGTGAGTAATGTACATGTATGCAGTACAGGATATATTTTGGTGTTTTATTTTGAGGGGGGTGGGGTGAGATTTTAATGAAATGAGAATGTTTCATTAAAGAAAGACAAAAAGTCTGTCTTTCTCTCTTTCTCTCTCTCGCTGTATCACTCAAGATTAAACACATTTTAAATAATTTCTTTTTCTCTCCACGGCTTCTATTCTGGCACTTGAAACTTTGGTTCTTGGGGGATGATTGATTACTTTGAGTGATTGATTAAGGAACTATATTGAGCCATTACATCTCTTCCTTTTTCACTAGGGTATAAAATGAGGTAACAGGCATGCAATATCCCTTTGTCATCCAGCACCATGAAGAAAACAAAATAACTGGCAGTTCAAAAGAGACAGATGGTCGTAGACCTTCATAAATCTGGTAATGGCTACAAGAAGATCCACAAACGATTGAATATACCACTGAGCACTGTCAGGGCAATTATTAAAAAATTCAAAAGATATGGAACAGTTGAAAAACTCACGGGTAGAGGACGCAAATGCCTTTTGCCCCCACGGATAGGGAGGATGATTGTGAGAGAAGCAACAAAGTCCCCAAGAATCACTGTGAAAGAATTGCAGGCCTTGGTAGCGTCTTGGGGTCACCAGGTTTCAAAAAGCACCATCAGACACCACCTCCACAACCACAGGCTCTTTGGAGGAGTTCCAGAAGAAAGCCCTTAATGACCCCAAGACACAGACGCAAGTGTTTGGACTTTGCCAAACGACATTTAAATTATGTTTGGAAGAAGGTGCTCTGGTAAAATTAGATTAAAATTGAACGTTTTGGTCAGATACAGCATCGGCATGTTTGGCGTCGAAACAGAGATGCATACAAGGAGAGGCACCTCATACCCACGGTGAAATATGGTGGTGGGTCAGTGATGTTTTGGGGCTGGTTTAATTCCAGAGGTCCAGAGGCACTGGTTAAGACTGATGGCATAATGAATTCCACCAAGTATCAGGCAATTTTGGGTGACAATCTGGTTGCCTCTGCCAGAAGGCTGGGACTAGGCCGTATGTGGACTTACCAACAAGACAATGACCCAAATCATACCTCAAGATCCACACAGAAATGGTTCTGTGACAACAAAATCAATGTTCTGCCATGGCCATCTCAGTCGCCGGACCTCAATCCAATTGAAAACCTATGGGCTGAGTTGACGAGGGCAGTTGATAAGCGCAAACCCAAGAATGTGAAGGATCTTGAAAGGATCTGCATAGAGGAATGGTCGAAAATCCCTCCAAATGTGTTCCTTAACCTTGTCAAACATTACAGGAAAAGATCATGCTGTTATCCTTGCCAGAGGTGGTGGCACAAAGTGGCCAGTGATTGGGTCTAAATGTAGGCAGAAGCCTATTTGAGTTAGTGATTGCTTTTTAACAGTCTGATGGCCTTGAGATAGAAGCTGTTTTTAAGCCTCTCGGTCCCAACTTTGATGCACCTGTACTGACCTCGCCTTCTGGATGGTAGCGGTGTGAACAGGAAGTGGCTTGGGTCGTTGTCCTTGATGATCTTTTTGGTCTTCCTGTGACATCGGGTGCTGTAAGTGTCATGGAGGGAAGGTAGTTTGCCCGAGGTGATGCGTTGTGCAGACCGCACCAACCTCTGGAGAGCCTTGCAATTGAGGGCGTGCCAGTTGCCGTGCCAGGCTGTGATAAAGCCCGACAGGATGCAATCGATTGTACATCCGTAAAACTTTGTCCGGGTTTTGGGTGACAAGCCATATTTCTTCAGCCTCCTGAGGTTGCCGGGTAGCCGGAAAGTAGAGCATTGCAGTAGTCTAATCTAGAAGTGACAAAAGCATGGATTAATTTTTCTGCATCATTTTTGGACAGAAAGTTTCTGATTTTTGCAATGTTACGTAGATGGAAAAAAGCTGTCCTTGAAACAGTCTTGACATGTTCTTCAAAGGAGAGATCAGGGTCCAGAGTAACGCCGAGGTCCTTCACAGTTTTATTTGAGACGACTGTACAACCATTAAGATTAATTGTAAGATTCAACAGAAGATCTCTGTGTTTCTGGGGGCCTAGAACAAGCATCTCTGTTTTGTCCGAGTTTAAAAGTAGAAAGTTTGCAGCCATCCACTTCCTTATGTCTGAAACACATGCTTCTAGCGAGGGCAATTTTGGGGCTTCACCATGTTTCATTGTTAACATTATGTTTTCGAATGACATCCCCAAGAGGTAAAATATATAGTGAGAACAATAGTGGTCCTAAAACGGAACCTTGAGGAACACCGAAATTTACAGTTGATTTGTCAGAGGACAAACCATTCACAGAGACAAACTGATATCTCCACAGCTGTCCCTTCGATGTGGATAGGGGGTGCTCCCTTTCCCTTTAATCTCCTTTGTTTTGTTGACGTTGAGTGAGAGGTTGTTGCAAACTGAAGTGGGTCAAGGGTGGCCGGTAAGGTGGAGGTGAAATGAAAAAAGCACTTCATTAAGACAGAAGTGAGTGCTACGGGGCGGTAGTCATTTAGTTCAGTTATCTTTGCCTTCTTGGGACAGGAACAATCGTGGCCATCTTGAAGCATGTGGGGACAGCAGAGTGGGATAGGGAGCGATTGAATGTGTCCGTAAACACACCAGCCAGCTGGTCTGCTCTGAGGACGTGGCTAGGGATGACGCCTGGGCCAGCAGCCTTGCGAAGGTTAGCATGTTTTGCTCATGTCGGCCACAGAAAAAGGGGGGGGGGCCGCGCAACGGTGGCACTGCATTATCCTTGAAGCGGGCAAAGAAGCATGATGTCGGTGTCCGTGAAGTGGCTGTTTTTATTTTTGTTGTCCGTCACTTCCTGTAGACCCTGCCACACACGTCTCGTTTCTGAGCCGTTGAATTGCTACTCCACGTTGTCCCTGTAATGGCATTTCACTTGTTTGTTTGGCTTGCGGGGGGAATAACTACACTGCCTATATTCAGCCATATTCCCAGACCTCTTTCCGTGGTTTAATGCGCTGTTTCGCGCTTTAATTTTTGAGTGATTGCTGCCTTCCATCCACGGTTTCTTGTTAGGGTAGGTTTTAATAGTCACAAAGGGTACTTCTCCAATGCACTTCCTTATGAACTCACTCACCGAGTCAGCGTCTAGATCGATGTTGTTCTAAGGCTGACCGCGACATATCCCAGTCCGCGTGATCAAAACAATCTTGAAGCGTTAAATGGTTCTAGTCACTGGTACATCCTGTTTGAGTTTCTGCCTATAAGACAATCGGAGCAAGATGGCGTTGTGTTCGGATTTTCCGAAGAGAGGACGGGGGAGGGCTTTGTATGCATCGCAGAAGTTAGAGTAGCAGTGATCGAGTGTATTACCCCCGCGCGTAGTGCAATCAATATGCTGAAATAATTTAGGTAACCTTGTTCTCAAATTTGCTTTGTTAAAATCCCCATCCACAATAAATGCAGCCTCGGGATATATGGTTTCCAGTTTACATAGAGTCCATGGAAGTTCCTTGAGGGGCACCTTGGTGTCTGCTAGAGGGGGGAATGTACACAGCTGTGACGATAACTGAGTAGAATCTACATAGCCTGACCAGGAGGCCTCTCCGTCTGCCCCTTCTGCGGCGCCGTTGTTTTGGGTCTGCTTCTGGGCTTAGATCCATTGTCCTGGGTGGTGGTCGAAACAGAGAATCCGCTTTGGGAAAGTCGTATTCCTGGTCGTAATGTTGGTAAATTGACGTTGCTCTTATATCCAATAGTTCTTCCCGGCTTTATGTAATAAGACTTAAGATTTCCTGGGGAAACAATGTAAGACCAAAGGGAAAACTTTTCTTTATTTAAATTATTGGAGAAGGAGGGGGAGGAGGTGAACTGTAATGGGTGACCAAAGGGATTACTACACTGTTTCTACAATGATCGGATAAGCACTATTTTAATTTCATCACACTGTGTCAGCAGTTTTAGTCATTGCATCACACTGTACTATTATATTACTGTACCTTCTCCGGTGCTTTAGCCTGTATGGGCTCTTTTCACCACACTCACCAACAACTAGCTACCACCTTTCATTCAAATTGGCCAATAAAAGTGAGCGGGCCATTCAGCTGTGTAATGAGGAGGTCATGGGAGGTAACATTAGGACCCGTAGTTACTCAGCTAGCCACTCACTGCCAATGGCTCTGATGATGATGAAATGTAGTCAGAAATGTGTTCTCTGCCTGTAGGCTTTGAATGAGTTTGACTTCATTGTGGTAAGTGTGGTCATAGACCTTCTTTAGTGTAGGATGATAGTTGTCTACACTGTAAAAAAAGAAATCTAGTTATTTTATACTACTATTTATTATTAAGTAGCTGGTTCCACATGCCTTTTTTAGTTTACTCAACTTTTCAGTCAAAGTGTTAGCTTCAAAACGTAGCTCCATCGTGAGAAAATGTAAATGACGTGTTTGCTGAACTTGTCTCAAATGTTCCTTCAACATTATATATTATTTGGGGATCTTAACAAAAAAGGCTGTGCAACTGGTTACACACCAGTCCAGGGTCTTCAGAGGAGAACCATCTTACTCAGTGATAGTCATAAAAAATAAAAGTAGTGAAACATGAAAAAAGTTATCCTTTGTAGATAAAACTATACTAAATATATTTACATAACTTCAAATAACTGATTAAAACCTCTTCAGTCTACCCCCTCCTTTTTCGAACATTCTGTTAAAAATCGCGCAACATTTCAGCGTCCTGCTACTCATGCCAGGAATATAGTATATGCATATGATTAGTATGTGTGGATAGAAGTTTCTAAAACTGGTTAAATCACGGCTGTGACTATAACAGAGCGTGTGTTTCATCGAAAAGCGCAAGAAAAACTGGTCACTGAAAACTGACAAAGATATCAATGCGCCACTTGCATGTATTGTTTAAGGGAGATTGCAATTCCTACAGCTTCCACACGATGTCGCCAGTCTTGTCAATTTCCTGGGAGTTATTTCTTGGTCAAACAAAGGAGAGAGATTCCATTCCATCCGGTCTCTGACAGGACGTCTTGGAAGAGAGATTTCCCAAACATGATTTGAAGACGTGGAGCTATTGAATACACATCGCCCCGTGTTCAATTTGATAGATTATTAATGTTTACTAATACCTAAAGTTGGATTACAAAAGTATTTTGAAGTGTTTTGTGAAAGTTTATCGTCGACTATTTTAATTTTAAAAAATGACGCTGCGTTTTGAAACTGTTTTTTTCTGAATCACACAGTTTCCATAGATGGATATTTTGTGTATATATGGACCGATTTAATCGAAAAAAAGACCCAATAGTGATGTTTATGGGGCATATAGGAGTGCCACCAAAGAAGCTCGTCAAAGGTAATGAATGTTTTATATTTTATTTCTGCTATTTGTGTAGCGCCGGCTACGCTAATTATTTTGTTTACGTCGCCTTCAGGTATTTCGGGGTGTTGCATGCTATCAGATAATAGCTTCTCATGCTTTCGCCGAAAAACATTTTAAAAATCTGACTTGTTGGCTAGATTCACAACGAGTGTAGCTTTAATTCAATACCCTGCATGTGTGTTTTAATGAACGTTTGAGTTTTAACGAGTACATTTAGCATTTAGCGTAGCGCATTTGCATTTCCAGGTGTCTAGTTGAGACATCTGCGTCTCAGGTAGGAGCAAGAAGTTAAAACACACTGTTAGGTAATGAAGGTCTACAATAGCCTCAACAGCACCCTCTAGGTTAGCGCCATGATTTAGCCGGAGGACAGCTATTGTTCGTCCTCCTTTGGGTACATTGACTTCAATACAAAATCTCGGCAGCTCATGGTTCTCATCCCCTTCCATAGATTTATACAGTAATTACGACAACTTCCAGAGGATGTCCTCCAACCTATCAGAGCTCTTGCAGTATGAACTCTTATCCAGCCAATCAACGGATCAGATAATTCATCACACACGTGCGCACATACACATACTGCCTCACGTGCAGAAAAACACACACAGTTGGCCTTGATGTTTTAATTTAGTCTTTGATGTCTTTTGCTTTACATTGTTGTTTTGTTGTTGTTTTCCTTTGTTCTTGTCTCTTTTTCTGTTTATTTGTATTGGTTATTGGCACGTTGGTAGTTGTTTGTTTGGGTTGTGTGGGTCAGAGGGGGTGGAGATGGGATGGCTTGGGGAAAGGGGATAAAGAGGGAGGTTTCGGGTGGACAGTGTTGGGGTCCTGGATAGTTGAGTGGCTTCACTACAGATGGATTGTATGTTTTACATGTTTTATTTGTTTAACAGTTTTGAACAAATTAATTTCTTCAAAAATTAAGGAGAACAGCAGACAGAGAGGGAGAGGGCTAGCTATATTTTGTTGTATATATTTTTCTTCTTGTGTACATTTTACTTAGCTCATGCAGCCAATTTAGCCTACTCAACAACCTGACTCGAACATGGATGCTATTTTTGTTAGCTAGCTGGTTAAGACTAGCCAACAATACAACTCTTCCAAGTCAAAGTAAGCTTTTGGTTTTATTAATTTATTACCACCAGGGTCAGTGTGTAACTGCTTGCTGTACACTGCTTGATTGTACTCATTGATTGGATTTTGGATTTACTAACGTGTTAGTTCTAGTTGGTTGACTATAACTTTAATAAGGTGACAATGATGTAGGCAGTTTTATGTGGCTGGTCACAGACAGCTGTTGTGCACTGAAGTCCACAAGCAAAGAGAAAAGGTGAGAACTTAGATGCTAGAAGGAATTATACAACGTGTAACGTGATGATGCTGTATGTGGCTGCTATGAAAGTGAACTGTGACTGTGTGTGCAGGTGATTAGTGGTGTATTAATTCTTCCAATTATGTTGCAAAGCGTTTCTTAAACGAGGAGGGACCTACCCGAATTTTCCAATAGAAACTCTTGTTGGACAAATGGTTACACCCCACATCATCTAGATGCAGGCAAGAAGTGTGCAAGGTGGTATTGAATGTGTCACTGTCTGTCACCTTGGTTACTCCAATTAGTCTCTCGAACTGTGCACCTACGTTATAAACTTTAATTTGTAGGCTAGGTTGTAGCAACTTCATGGTGGCTATAGGGCAATTTCGAGTATCATATAGTAACCTAAACCTATCAATGTTACATTGAGCTGGGTGAACGGAATATGGGTATGAATGACAGTCATCCAATATGCTGTAAATTAAATAAGGCCATACTCATAAAAACAATTGTATGCCACCTACCGCCACTGTTACACTCAAACACAAACAGTGCTTTTAACATACAATGTTTTAAACCCTTAAGAGTCGATGCCCACATCCCCGCAGGAAATCAAATTAGCATAATTCAAAAATTCACAAAAAAATCTGTCCGTTTTTTTGCATTGGATGTTCCTCAATCCACAGCATACGCCGATGTGACAACTTCAGCATCTGCGGTGAAAAGTGACAGAGCTAGAGCAGTGTTTGTCAGACCATGAGACGTCCCAAAAATTGGTCTTCTCAAAACATTGTCTGCAGCATCCGTACAGTTTGGGATACACAATAATATGACCCCTCTGTGGAAAGGTGAGACTCTCGAACACATAATGTCGCTACATGTACATGTATCGACATTATGTGGTAGGCTTGATTACCAACACCGATGAGACGGCCTACAGGGAGGAGGTGAGGGCCCTCGGAGTGTGGTGTCAGGAAAATAACCTCACACTCATCGTCAACAAAACAAAGGAGATGATTGTGGACTTCAGGAAACAGCAGAGGGAGCACACCCCTATCCACATCGACGGGACAGTAGTGGTGAGGGTAGTAAGTTTTAAGTTCCTCGGCATACACATCACGGACAAACTGAATTGGTCACCCACACAGACAGCGTTGTGAAGAAGGCGCAGCAACGCCTATTCAACCTCAGGAGGCTGAAGGAATTTGGCTTGTCACCAAAAGCACTGACAAACTTCTACAGATGCATGATCGAGAGCATCCTGTCGGGCTGTATCCCCACCTGGTACGGCAACTGCTCCACCCACAACTGTAAGGCTCTCCAGACGGTATTGAGGTCTGCACAACGCATCACCGGCGGTAAACTACCTGCCCTCCAGGACACCTACACCACCCAATGTCACAGGAAGGCCATAAAGATCATCAAGGACAACAACCACCCAAGCCACTGCCTGTTCACCCGCTATCATCCAAGAAGGCGAGGTCAGTACAGGTGCATCAAAGCAGGGACAAAGAGACTGAAAAACAGCTTCTATCTCAAGGCCATCAGACTATGAAACAGCCACCACTGACATTGAGTGGCTGCTGCCAACATACTGACTCAACTCCAGCCACATTAATAATGGAAATTGATGGGAATTGATGTAAAAATGTTTCAGTAGCCACTTTAAACAATGCCACTTAATATAATGTTTACATACCCTACATTACTCATCTCATATGTATATGTATATACTGTATTGTACTATATCATCTACTGCATCTTGCCATCTTTATGTAATACATGTATCACTAGCCACTTTAAACATTTTCACTTTTATATGTTTATATACCCTACATTACTCATTTCATATGTATGTACTGTACTCTATACCATCTACTGCATCTTGCCTATGCTGTTCTGTACCATCACTCATTCATATATCTTTATGTACATATTCTTTATCCCTTTACACTTGTGTGTATTGCACACAAGGCTAGATTACTCGTTGGTTGTTACTGTATTGTCGGAACTAGAAGCACAAGCCTTTCGCTACACTCGCATTAACATCTGCTAACCATGTGTATGTGACCAATAAAATTTGATTCGATTTTTGCTCTAGGACGCCCACAGGCCTCACAAGAGTTGTCTGAAGGTCCCCCGGTATCAGTTGAAAAATGAATGCAAGTACAGTATATGTATATTATGATTTTTTGAGGGGAGGACCTTCCGCTGTTGTTCCATGTTGTGAATCTGTTATTCAATGCATTTGTATGGGCTAATAACAGTAAGGCCCAAAAAATGTTTTCATCAATTAATGTACAGTTACAGTATGTGCTTTGAGTGTGTGTGTGTGTGTGTGTGTGTGTGTGTGTGTGTGTTTTCATCCGGTATGTTTGTGTGCGTGCATGTGGTCTCTCTCATTAATCGAGTCCATTTTTAATCAGTATGCGAGGTGGGAGGTGGCTCCCTGTTTTCCGTCTTGGTTGGCTTATTATTTATTTATGGTATTTGACACACTGTCTCTGATTCACAAATGCACACACACTTGGCTATCAGTTGGCCCCGCTTACATAAAGGATGTGGGGGGGGTTTGAGAGCTAAGCGCTCACTTAATTAGCCCAAACACAGCTGCATTCTGGCAGATATGAGTGGTTATAAAGTGGAGAGGTGGATAGAGAGGTAGTATGTAGAGAGAAAGGGAATAGGGAGGCAGAGAGACGGGGAGGCAGGGAGAGGCAGAGAGACGGGCAGAGAGAAAAGCAGTGAGAGAGAGAGGGCAGTACCCTGTCTAGTTTCTCTGTACCTGCTCAGGGTTACAGGATGTTGATTTTGATCGACACCCCAAAGTCACGGTTCACAACGCAGAGGTCATATTCGGACTCTAACTGTCGGACGTTGTTGTCGTGAAACAGGTCGTAGTGCTGCATGGCTGTTGTAGTGCCCCTGCTTATAAAGGTGACCGAACCAGTCCAGAGCTGAGTATGGAGGTGCGTAGAGGGTTAGCGGTTTGAGGTTGAAGTTGCACCTAAAAATAAAAAATAAATGAAAAAGGAGAACCCCACACTCTAAAAGCTCAGATGTAATAATTGTTTCGACAGCCCCGACTTGCATCCAACCAGCCATGTTGTCGTGGCTATATGAAACATACGTGATATAGAAACACTTACATGATCTAGCCGTGGCATTTCCATGGTAACAGCCGAGTTCTCCAGAGGCTCTTCAGCATGTGTGCCTTTGTCTTGGTGTCTTCGATTAGTGCGTGGAAATCCTGCTGCTGCATGTGTGCCCGTTGACACCTTTATGAAATGATCAATAGCCTGGAGAAAACAAAGAGAAACTACAGATGGAAAAGGGAAATTTGGTCAGTAGAAACTATATGTCCTTTAAGTCAACCATACTGTATATAGTATACTATGTTTGTTTGAGAGTTACCGGTAATGGTGAGGAGAAATGTATTCACTAATACAATGTATTCACTGATAATGGTTATCTCCCCCTATGTCTCTTTGCTTTGCCTCATGGGTAGCATTTGTGTTTTTCCATCTAAAGGTAACAATAAGGAAGGAGGCCCTTGGAGCCTGGTTGTATTTTTTTTTCTCCCTTTTCACCAATGTTTTATCTCGGCACAGAAATGGCATATTATAGGCCCAGCACAGGGAGTTATTTAATCTCTAATTTTCACATTGATGGCAATTTCATTTGATTGGATTTATGCTATACATTCTCTTTACCAATCTGCAGGAAAGGGAAGTTGGAGGGAGGAGAAGGTCTTACCACCTATAACTTGCCACCCATCCAATCACTTCCGAGCTTGGATGGGTGCTACATATTGGAGGTGGATCACAAAATCTTCTCCAATGCAATGTAAAGCAATTTAAGCATAAAAAAGCACTATTTAACCAAATACTTTTGGCCCCTTTCTCAAAAGTCCTTCACTTTGGCTTTTACTTCTCCCTTCACATATTCGGTTTTGGGCAGTCAATTTGGCAAGCATTGCTGTCTGTCCACACGGAAACAAGTGTACTTTCTCTTAATAATTCTTAGGGTTAGTGTGTTGTTGGCCACTTGGTCCGCTCTACCCTACATAAAATACTCAGAGAATAGAAGTACTGTAGCCATATTTGCAATCCATAGTGCACCTATGGAAGAGGTTAGTCTACGTTATTACCAAGACCACTGCCGTCTGCAACATATGTCATGGTGAGATAAAGTGTGAAATGAGAGAATGAATGACAGATGTGTAAAAACTGGGGAGGAGAAGAGGATATTTATTTAGGACCCACACCAAAACTCATACATAATGGAGTTAGTATTTGGCACCAGAAGTAATGGTGCCGTCTTATAGTATCCAACATGACACTAGAGCAGAAACACTATATGAATCATTCTTACGATGGGTAGAGTACCAACGCGTAGCGCATAGCCTACTGTGATGCTGTACAAGCCAGTGTCATTACTCTTTTATATCACCATGAAGTTCATTAAAGGCTGATTATTTAAAGGCATTAATAGCACTTTCGTGCAATCAGAGATAAATAGGATTGGTAGTGGGAATGTCATGTACACGTGTCACATGGTGTTTCATCTCCAGTTCACTCTGTTGCATCAAAGTAATGTCACACTGGCAGGTACAGTGCATTCGGAAAGTATTCAGACCCCTTAACCTTTTCCACATTTTACAGCCATTTTCTAAAATGTATTACACTCTCATTAATCTACACACAATACCCCATAATGACAGAGAAAAACAAGTTTATTAAATATATGTAAATATCACATTTACATACGTATTCAGACCATTTACTCAGTACTTCCTTGAAGCACCTTTGGCAGCGATTACAGCCTTGAGTCTTCTTGGGTACGACCCTACAAGCTTGGTACACCTGTATTTGGGGAATTTCTCTGATTTTTCTCTGCAGATCCTCTCAAGCTCTGTCAGGTTGGATGGGGAACGTAGCTGCACAGCTATGTTCAGGTCTCTCCAGAGATGTTCGATCGGGTTCAAGTCCGGGGTCTGGCTGCGCAGCTTGTCCCAAAGCCACTCCTGCATTGTCTTGGCTGTGTGCTTAGGGTCGTTGTCCTGTTGGAAGGTGAACCTTCGCCTCAGTCAGAGGTCCTGATTGCTCTGGAGCAGATTTTCATCAAGGATCTTTCTGTACTTTGCACTGTTCATCTTTCCCTCAATCCTGACTACTCTTCCAGTCCCTGCTGCTGAAAAACATCCCCCCAGCATGATGCTGCCACCACCGTGCTTCACCCTAGGGATGGTGCCAGGTTTCCTCCAGGCATGACACTTGGCATTCAAGTCCAGGCTCTGCCTTGCAATGAGTGAAATGAATCCATCATGATTTGCCCTGGACTTCCACTGCTGACCTCGTTATCAACAAAACTTGTGAAGGACCTTCCCATTTTGCCCCAGATGTGTTTGTTATATATTTTTCTACCATCTCTCACTTTCCTGGCAGTATGTCATGTCCTCCCTTGGGAGTTATTCCCCATGCCTCTTTCTCTTGTCTGTCTACTTTTCCTACTACATTAGAAAGTTATATGCAATAGTTAAGCATGGTGTCAAACACAAAGCGTAGTTCTGCCTTTCTCAAATCTAACGTGCCTTGTAGTGACATGGGTCGACCTGTGATGACCTCAAATGGATTCAACCCTGTGGTTTTGTTATGAGTTTGCCACCTACAGCCATCCATTCCCACACTTAATCTTTTGGTGCATTGCTTTGCATGTCTCTAATGTGTTTCAATGTGTCCAAGGTGTATTTCCTAATCAGTTTAGGTGGCAGAGGTGTTCACTTGGCAGCTGACTTGGCAGCTCTGTCAGCCAAGTCATTACCTTTACCCTGTAAATATTTTTCCATGTGCTTTCATTTTCAAAATTGCAACTTGTTTAGGCAACAGGAGAGCATTCAGTAGAGCCATCGCCTCTCGTCCATTCTTCACAGGAGCTTCCAGTGATGTTGTCACGCCCTGGTCTTAGTATTTTGTGTTTTCTTTATTATTTTGGTCAGGCCAGGGTGTGACATGGGTTTTTATATGTGGTGTGTTTTGTCCTGGGGTTTTGTTAGGTATTGGGTTTGTGGCTTAGTAGGGTTATCTAGCATAGTCTATGGCTGTCTGGAGTGGTTCTCAATCAGAGGCAGGTGTTTATCGTTGTCTCTGATTGGGAACCATATTTAGGCAGCCATATTCTTTGAGTGTTTTGTGGGTGATTGTTCCTGTCTCTGTTGTCACCAGATAGGCTGTATAGGTTTTCGCGTTACGGTTTGTTGTTTTTGTATTGTTCGTTTTTCATCATCATTAAAACATGTATCAAGAATACCACGCTGCATTTTGGTCCGACTCTCCTTCACCCGAAGAAAACCGTAACAGATGTCATGAATCCTCTGTTTTTCCAACATCATGGGTAACGCCGAAAGCATACCTTGAGTCTGTGAAGATATCAGCCGTTTTTCCTTCAGCCTTTTTGCATGCTTCTGTCAAAGCCACCAATTTGGCCACCTGTGCTGATATACCTGCAGGTAATGTGCCTGTCACCATCACATTGTCCATTGTAGTAACTATCCAGCCTGCCTTCCTCTCACCCCCCTCCACAATGCTTGAACCGTCCGTGTATAAGATAAACTCAGGGTTTTCCAATGGATTACTTTTAGTAAACCCATCAGAGAGCTGATCCAAAACTGTTAAGGAATTATGAATAATGACTAAATTATGTATACATTTCAATCAGAACTATGACTAAACAGAATACTACTATGTTACTGTATGGATGTATGAATATTATTATAATCATAATACTGAATGTAATGTTTGTAGTTTTCGTCTAGAAGGACTGTCTGTTCCTTGTTAGAAACTAATGGAGTTATCGTCAGACTGGCTAGAATGCTGTGTTCCTTACCGGACATCTTATCTCTACACAGGGAGAGGAGAGACCTTGGGCTAGTAGTAAATTATTTAACAGGTGGTGGACGATGTGGGAAGGCTTGTGAACTATACTGCCATTGTATCGGAGTGGAGGAGGGACAGTTTAAAACCGATGTCATTTTTAGTTTATAACCTGTTGTAAATTGTACCATGATCAGTACTCTCGAGAATAAACGCTATTGATTGATTTTGAGACGGGTATCTGTCTATTTTATGCAAATAAGTATCTTACGAATTCTTAGATGGGCAGAGTGTTAACTGAATTGGTTGATAGTAATATAGGAATCTAATTCCTTTAACAAAAACCAACTCACAACTGTTGTGTTCAAGTAATGTGGTATCTGGAGGAAGCATCAGAGTTGCTGGGTTACACGTTGTGCCACATTGTATGATGATGTTAGGAGCCTCCAACACCATTGACGACTTGTTCCAACGAGCAGCTCTGACCTGTGCAGCTCATTTCCTTGTTAAAAGAGTATGAACAGCATGAGGACCCTTGGTGGTAAGATGTTGGTCAAGAACAAGCGATGCCACCATCAACACAGCGACCAGTTCCTTCAAATAGTCTACAGGTTTCTGACAATCACCATGGTTTTGTGGCAGCACTGAGGTCATGCAGCCACCTTTATCAGCCACAATGAAGGTGAATGGTTGGCCTGAGTCCGGAATGCCAAAAGCCGGTACTGATGACAGAGCTAGTTTAAGCTTGCCAAAAGCCTCTTTCTGTTCTTCCGTGAAGGCTACAGAGTCTTTTGAATCAGGGTCTCCCTTGAGGTCGTTAAGGGGTTGTGCAATATTGGCAAATGAGTCCACCCAGCATCTGTTGTAGTTGCACAAGCCCATGAAAGAGCGAAGTTCTTAAAACGTAGTGGGCTCCTTGGCAGCTTGTCTGGCAACAGTACAACTTCGTGTCATCTCTATTTTCCCCTGTGAGACCAGTTGACCGAGGTAGGTAACCTGTGATTGCATGAGTTGGGCCTCATCAGGGCTAGCTTTATGTCCTTTGGCATGCAAGTGGTCTAACAGTGATTTTTGATCCTTGGCATGTGTTGCCTCATCTTCTGACACCAACAATATACCATCAACATATTGTATGGCAACATCAGAGGGAGATCTTGGAGATTTTGCCGCAATATCTGATGGTAAATCGAAGGACTATTATGAAGGCCCATAGGAGTCCTAGTCCACTGATACTGTTGACCACCCACAGAAAAAGCAAGCCATGGATGGACCTCTGAATGTACAGTGGTTGATCAACTAGAGGTTTTGAGATTATGCTGCAGGATTTAGAGGTAATTTATGGTTTAGTACGGTACCCTGCATCACTGCTTCAGACCAGCGCAAGGGGGAGTTAGAGCACTGATTATGTTGTTGGGACCCAAGGCGCTAATGTGTCTCTGACAATGAATGTGCGACAAATCAAATTGAAACTGAAAATTGTGCACAACTTCAAAATTGAATTTCAGTGAACTGAATGATATGGATGAAAAAGGTAGGTGAACTTAGAACAATAGTGTAAGAATTCATATTCCTCTGTCCAGCACGCACACACCAAGAAAAATGCATATCTTTTTTTTGGTTTCCACTCGTCAGTATTACTTACTTAACTCTTGTTACACTAAGGTCTGTATGCTAAGAGAAACAAAAATGTTCAATTATATTCCATGATATTCATAAGATGCATGTGTTGACTGAATGTAAGCAAGTGGTGTCTGCTAAATAATCAAGTCGATGGAGCAGTCATATAGCCTCGGCACCTACATCAAGCTGAGTGACATTCATTCATGGCTTTGGATCAAAATAAATAAGTGCCAACATTCTTTCTGATAGTCTTTAATAAATAAATGTTTTGGTTATCCTGACCTGGACACCCTCTGTTATAATATCCCATTATGGACTATTAGCAGGACAATAGACTCTTGACAACACCTCTGAGTAGTTTGATTCTTTATGGAAGGCAATTGATCAGCATTAAAAATGCTGTGGATGGGGCCTCCCAAGTGGCGCAGCAGTCTAAGACACTGCATCGCAGTGCGTGCAAACTGCATCGTAGTGCAAACTGCATCGCAGTGCAAACTGCATTGCGACAGATGCTGGTTCGATACCCGTACCTGCCACGACGAGAAGACCCATGTGGCGATGCACAATTGGCCAGTGTCGTCCGGGTTAGGGGAGGGTTTGGCCGTCCGGGATGTCCTTGTCCAAAAAACAGGCACGGGGAGCTTTTGGTTTCTCGTCCTCCAAAAACAGAAATATTTTAGCCTTTAGAAATATTATTTGGACCTTAATTCAGATTACAATCCCTCACTTTCTCATGGTTCCACAGAATACCAACTGGGATGGATCACGCGGCAAATGTGGCTTCTTCATCTTTTTTGCTTTCGTTAATAAAACAATGATACAAATGCTCTCGCCAGCTTTGATCCGTGCCTGGCCTGCAGGATGCACATTTCTTTGTTTGCCAGATTAATCACTGGGTCAAAACTACAGAACAATACAAAACAAGAGAGCAGACATGGTAATGGTCAACAGAGTGGCGCAGTGGTCTTAGGCACTGCATCTCAGTGCAAGTGGCATCACTATAGTCCCCGATTTGAATCCTGGCTGTAACACATCCGGCCGTGATTGGGAGTCCGAAAGGGCGGCGCACAATTGGCCCAGCGTCATCTGGGTTTTGCTGGGGTAGGCCGTCATTGTAAATAAGAATTTGTTCTTAACTGACTTGCCTAATTAAATATAGGTTCAGTAATTTTTTGTTGCAAGATTGTAATGTGTTTTGTTTGGTAAATATTCATTCACATTTGTGGTGCCACTAAATAAACAATGAAGAAATTAACTTATTTTTTTTGTTTCTACTCGATCAGAACAAGCTGGAACTTGACTGTAGCATATTACTTACTAAAACTGTTGTAACACTAAGGTTTTTATTCTAAGATAAACTAAAATGACCTAGATGCCATGCACAGTATTATAGTCTCTAAAATGTAAACTATTTCCACCGTCTCCTCTGCATGTCCTTCTCCTTTCATAATGCATCCTTATTTACAAAGCGGTTATTATTATTATTATCATTAGACATTCTCACAGCGCACATTTGTAAATCCCAAACTCTAAATGTAATTGGAAAGGTAAATACAAAATTATTTGTGACATTGTGGTTACAATAAAGAATGTCAACAAGATGCTGTGTTTTTCTGTACAGTAGTGATGTACAGCTGGAGGCATTTTGAAAACAGGTTTTTACTAGTACTGTAGCAGGTGTGGCCCATCATGCAAACAATTTTTCCTATTAGCAGGACAATAGACTCTTCATAGCCCGGCTACTGTATGTGTGAAAATCCCCAAGACCTCATGCAAAATGTCGGAGAGCCATATAGATTGCAAAATAGTTGGGAAGAGATTCCATAGCACATGGTTTATGAATCGACACGCAACTGTCCATTGCCCAGCTGCTGTAGGTGTGAAAATACCATCAATTTGGTTTGGGTCATTGCCTGCATTTGGAGAAGAAATAAATGTATTTAGCCTAAAAGCTAACATTAGGTACAATAGTAGAAATATGGAAATAGGCCGAAACATATCAAAATATAGCTATAATCCTACCTTGAAAGAAATGTGGTCCCATAATCATCTCTGACATAGGGTCCAGCATATCGCTTGATGATTTCCATGATACTTGAAAATAAATAAGTGCCAACATTCTTTCTGATAATCTTTAATAAAGAAATGTTTTGAAAGGGCAGCCAAGGAGGCAACAGTGAATTATTGTGGAACACATAGCTGTCCGTGAGGTGTAGGCTACAATATTTTATGTGCCTTTTACTTTGTAAATAGCTAAACTTACCGCCAAAAATCAAATATGGGCCTGGTCACTGGCGAAAAATTGCCCCTCACACATGGAGATTGAGGGGATGCTTGGGACTCGGCTTGCTTGATCTTCTTACTTTTTTCTGTAGCAATTTTGATAGCCTTTGCCGAGCGCATCTTCATCCATTAGTGAGTCAATCGCTTGAATAGTCTTGCTGGAAATGGAATACAATGTAAAAATGTGCAGCGTACAGTAAATACCAGCAGTCGATTTAGTTCAGTATTGTTATTATCAGTGTTAGGCCTACTTTACAGTATTGTAGCCTACTGTAGCTGTTCATTTTCCTTGGTTTTTGCATTCAATGTAACACAGGGTTCATTAAAGATAGAATGTCAACTAATAACTTAAAGCGACCTTATTCATATCTTTCCCTAACTAAGTCAGGTTTGTAGGCCTCTTTGCTCACACATGCTTTTTCAGTTCTGCCCACACATTTTCCATGGGATTGAGGTCAGGGCTTTGTAAAAGCCACTCCAATACTTTGACTTTGTCCTTAAGCCACTTTGCCACAACTTTGGAAGAATAATTGGGGTTATTGTCCATTTGGAAGACCCATTTGCGACCAAGCTTTAACTTCCAGACTGATGTCTTAAGATGTTGCTTCAATATCTCCACATACTTTTCCTTCCTCCATGCCATCTTTTTTGTGAAGTACACCAGTCCCTCCTGCAGCAAAGCACCCCCACAACATGATGCTGCCACCCCCGTGCTTCACGGTTGGGATGGTGTTCTTCGGTTTGCAGGCCTCCCCTTTATCCTCCAAACATAACAATGGTCATTATGGACAAACAATTATATTTTTGTTTCTTCAGACCAGAGGACATTTCTCCAAAAAGTACGATCTTTGTCCCCATGTGCAGTTGCAAATCGTAGTCTGGCTTTTTATGGCAGTTTTGGAGCAGTGGCTGCTGAGCTGCCTTTCAGGTTATGTCGATATAGGACTTCTTTTACTGTGGATATAGACACTTTCATACCTGTTTCCTCCAGAATCTTCACAAGGTCCTTTGCTGTTGTTCTGGGATTGATTTGCACTTTTTTGCACCAAAGTAGATTCATCTCTAGGAGACAGAATGCGTCTTCTTCCTGAGCGGTATGACGGCTGCGTGGTCCCATGGTGTTTATACTTGCGTACTATTGTTTGTACAGATGAACGTGGTACCTTCAGGCATTTGTAAATTGCTCCCAAGGATGAACCAGACTTGTGGAGGTCTACAATTGTTTTTCTGAGGTCTTGGCTAATTTCTTTTGGAGTTTCCCATGATGCCAAGCAAAGAGGCACTGAGTTTGAAGGTAGGCCTTGAAATACATCCACAGGTACACCTTCAATTGACTCAAATAATGTAAATTTGTAAAAAATCAGAAGCTTCTATGGCCATGACATCATTTTCTGGAATTTTCCAAGCTGTTTAAAGGCACAGTCAACTTGGTGTTGACTAACTGGAATTGTGATACAGTGCATTATAAGTGAAATAATCTGTTTGTAAACAATTGTTGGAAAACTCACTTGTGTCCTAACCGACTTGCCAAAACTATAGTTGTACATTTGTGGAGTGGTTGAAAAACAAGTTTTAAATCAAATCAAATTGTGTTTGTCACATACACATGGTTAGCAGATGTGCGAGTGTAGCGAAATGCTTGTGCTTCTAGTTCCGACCATGCAGTAATATCTAACAAGTAATCTAACCTAACAATTTCATAACAATTAGCTTAACTACCACACACACGTGTAAAGGAATTAATTAGAATCTGTACATAAAAATACATGAATGAGCAATGGCCGAACAGCATAGGCAAGATGCAGTAGATAGTGTAGAGTACAGTATGTACATATGAGATGAGTAATGTATGGTATGTAAACATTATATAAAGTGGCATTGTTTAAAGTGGCTAGTGATACATTTATTACATCATTTTTTTCATTATTAGAGATGAGTCAGTATGTTGGCAGCAGCCACTCAATGTTAGTGATGGCTTTGAGATAGAAGCTGTTTTTTTTAATTACTCCAACATAATTGTAAACTTCCAACTTCAACTGTATATTTAAAGGTGTGACATTTCATACAGACCAGGCAGGGAGGCTCTCTAGGCCCAAATAACCAGCACTCAAATCTCTTTTGCTGAAACAAAACATAAGCAAACACATATCACAAACCTATAGCCTATTCACAGAATAGTCCAAAGCTACCGCAACAAGGGCGAAAGAGAAATGGGAGATGGATCTTGGGACCCAGATCACATAAGATCAATGGATTGAAATTAATGAGCAATCCCAGCGATGTTACAAAGTTTGTCAGTTCAAATTAATTCATAGAGCACGTTGGAGCATTTTCATTTCTATCACCTGAAAGAATGAGCAACTTTAAGCAAAGACTCATCTCCACACTGGCCCCACGGTAAAACAGAGATTGGAACCCTATTACACATGGCATGGGCCTGCCCTAAACTTGAACAATGGTGGCTGGAGATTGAAAATATTTTAGACAAGGTCCTTCATAGAGAAGTACATTTAACTCCCATAATGACAATCCTTGGGGATCTGGTCCATCTGCAACTCTTTTATCAGAGAATTAAGAATTTATTTAGCTAAGCTGTGACTGCATCCAAACGATATCACTTGGGGTCCCTGATTAGAATACATAGATTCGTTATCGACATTCAATCTTCGATACAGTATGTGTGTAGTATGTGATCTGAGGTAACATCTAGGACATCTAGAATTGTGTATACAGGGGTGATTTTATGGTACAGTACAGTGCTGATTTTAGCATGTAAATCTTGGCGGGGTAAACTACATAGGGCTATCACAACAGCAAAGCTTTTTCAGCACCATAGAGTGAATCCTTACCACTGCTACACCTGGCTATCAGCGGAGCCTTGTCTGGCAGCAAAACCGTCCATTCAGCCTCATTTACTGCCTTTTAAAAACATAGCTGATATGGCTGACTTCCTTAAAGAAATGTGGTTTCTACTGACAATTGAGAGGTACAATCTATGGCATAACGGGGCGACAAGCAGATAAGAAGCTATCCGTAATTTTGATTAAGACATTCATGAGCGAGCTAGATGGACGCTGTCAATATAACTATTTCTTCCGCACTTTTGAAATGTACATCGACAGAATTCAGAAGATGGGATGTTCTTATAGTATTCTCCCTGTACACCAAGTCAAAACCATAGGATAAATAAAAGGGGGAATATCAGCAGACAATGATAGCTCTTACAATATTTGATGATTACATTTCTCTAAAACAGGCAATAGCTTACATGTGCACCATGAGGGGGAAAGGGACCAAATTATTAGGGTGAGGCACATTAGGGTGAGACACATTTTCTGCTGTCTGCTCCACCACCACAGAAAGCACTGAACTATGCTGAAAAACCTGCAATTTGGAGTTGCCTTACTCAAGAAAGCACTAAAGAGGCCTTGTTTGTATGCAGCTTTAGTAAAAAAAATTGTTTCATTTTTTACATGGTTTGTAAACTGACATGTGACACGTGTTAGCTAAACAGGTGGGTCTCAAAAAAGGTGGGGCTCTGCCCTGAATGACGGGTCGCCACTGGTACAGTTCTATATTCTGTGTGTTTTTTGTTTTGTTTTGTCTCATTGCTTGTTTTGATTGTTGTGTTGGCAATATGAAAAACAATTAACACCATTTTCCAAAACACTTACACTACCGTTCAAAAGTTTGGGGTCACTTAGAAATGTCCTTGTTTTCCATGAAAACGTACATGAAATTAGTTGCAAAATTAATAGGTAATATAGTCGACGTTGACAAGGTTATAAATAATGATTTTTAATTGAAATAATAATTGACTCCTTCAAATGTTGCTTTCGTGAAATAATCCTCCATTTGCAGCATTTGTAGCCTTGCAGACCTTTGGCATTCTAGTTGTTGAGGTAATCTGAAGCGATTTCACCACATGCTTTCTGAAGAACCTCCCACAAGTTGGATTGGCTTGATGGGCACTTCTTATGTACCATAAGTTCAAGCTGCTCCCACAACAGCTCAATAGGGTTGAGATTCGGTGACTGTGCTGGCCACGCAATTATAGACAGAATAGCAGCTGACTGCTTCTTCCCTAAATAGTTCTTGCATAGTTTGGAGTTGTGCTTTGGGTCATTTTCCTGTTGTAGGAGGAATTGGCTCTAATAAAGCACCGTTCACAGGGTATGGCATGGCGTTGCAAAATGGAGTGATAGCCTTCCTTCTTCAAGATCACTTTTACCCTGTACAAATCTCCCACTTTACCACCACCATAGCACCCCAGACCATCACATTGCCTCCACCATGCTTGACAATTGGTGTCAAGCATTCCTCCAGCATCTTTTCATTTTTTCTGCCTCACAAATGTTCCTCTTTGTGATCCGAACACCTCATACTTAGATTTGTCTGTCCATAACACTTTTTTTCCAATCTTCCTCTGTGTCTCTGTTGTTTTGCCCATCTTAATCTTTTCTTTTTATTTGCAACTCTGCCTAGAAGGCCAGCATCCCGGAGTCGCCTCTTCACTGTTGGCATTGAGACTCGTGTTTTTTCAGGTACTATTTAATGAAGCTGCCAGTTGAGGACTTGTGAAGTGTCTGTTTCTCAAACAGTTGTGCAGCGGAGCCTTCCACTCCTCTTTCTATTCTGGTTAGAGCCAGTTTGCTCTGTTCTGTGAAGGGAGGAGTACACAGTATTGTACGAGATCTGACGTTTCTTAGCAATGTCTTGCATGGAATAACCTTCATTTCTCAGAACAAGAATAGACTGACAAGTTTCAGAAAAGTCTGTTTCTGGATATTTTTATTTCTTCTGTAATCAGCTCAACAGTTTTCAGCTGTGCTAACCTAATTGCTAAATTATTTTCTAATGATTAATTTGGGTTTTGAAATGATCAACTTGGATTAGCTAACACAACATGCCATAGAAACACAGGAGTGAAGGTTGTTGATAATGGGCCTCTGTACGCCTATGTAGATTTTCCATAGAAAATTTGCACACACTGCAGCAGAGATTTTGGCCCACTCCTCCATACAGACCTTCTCCAGATCCTTCAGGTTTCGGGGATGTCGCTGGGCAATATGGACTTTCAGCTCCCTCCAAAGATTTTCTATTGAGTTCAGGTCTGGAGACTGGCTAGGCCACTCCAGGACCTTGAGATGCTTCTTACGGAGCCAATCCTTAGTTGCCCTGGCTGTGTGTTTCGGGTTGTTGTCATGCTGGAAGACCCAGCCACGACCCATCTTCAATGCTCTTACTGAGGGAAGGAGGTTGTTGGCCAAGATCTTGCGATACATGGCCCCAACCATCCTCCCCTCAATATGGTGCAGTCATCCTGTCCCCTTTGCAGAAAAGCATCCCCAAAGAATGATGTTTCCACCTCCATGCTTCACGGTTGGGATGGTGTTCTTGGGGCTGTACTCCTCCTTCTTCCTCCAAACACGGCAAGTGGAGTTTAGACCAAAAAGCTCTATTTTTGTCTCATCAGACCACATGACCTTCTCCCATTCCTCCTCTGGATCATCCAGATGGTCATTGGTGAACTTCAGATGGGCCTGGACATGCGCTGGCTTGAGCAGGGGGACCTTACGTGCGCTGTAGGATTTTAATCCATGACGGCGTAGTGTGTTACTAATGGTTTTCTTTGAGACTGTGGTCCCTGCTCTCTTCAGGTCATTGACCTGCCGTGTAGTTCTGGGCTGATCCCTCACCTTCCTCATGATCATTGATGCCCCACGAGGTGAGACGTTGCATGGAGCCCCAGACCGAGGGTGATGGACCATCATTTTAAACTTCTTCCATTTTCGAATGATTGCGCCAACAGTTGTTGCCTTCTAACCAAGCTGCTTGCCTATTGTCCTGTAGCCCATCCCAGCCTTGTGCAGGTCTACAATTTTATCCCTCATGTCCTTACACAGCTCTTTGGTCTTGGCCATTGTGGAGAGGTTGGAGACTGTTTGATTGAGTGTGTGGACAGGTGTCTTTTATACAGGTAACGAGTTCAAACAGGTGCAGTTAATACAGGTAATGAGTGGAGAATCGGAGGGCTTCTTAAAGAAAAACTAATAGGTCTGTGAGAGCCGGAATTCTTACTGGTTGGTAGGTGATCAAATACTTGTCATGCAATAAAATGCTAATTAATTACTTAAAAATCATACAATGTGATTTTCTGGATTTTTGTTTTAGATTCCATCTCTCACAGTTGAAGTGTACCTATGATACAAATTTACAGACCTCTACATGCTTTGTAAGTAGGAAAACCTGCTGTAACGATCGTCGTTGTTATGAGGTGAGGACCAAAGCGCAGCGTGGTATGTGTTCATGATGATATTTATTTAAACTCAGAACACTAAACAAAATAACAAAGACAAAGAAACGAAACCGAAACAGTTCTGTAAGGTGACAAAACACACTAGACAGAAAATAACCACCCACAAAACACAATAGAAAACAGGGGCGCAGTGAACGCTAACCAAGGTTGCCAGGTGCACAGTGTTTCCTCCGACACATTGGTGCGGCTAGCTTCTGGGTTGGATGCACGCTGTGTTAAGAAGCAGTGCGGCTTGGTTGGGTTGCGTATCGGACGCATTACTTTCAACCTTCGTCTCTCCCGAGCCCGTACGGGAGTTGTAGCGATGAGACAAGATAGTAGCTACTAACAATTGGATACCACGAAATTGGGGAGAAAAAGGGGTAAAAATAAAATTAATACAAATATTTAAAAACATTTAAAAAACAGGCTACCTAAATATGGTTCTCAATCAGGGACAACGATTGACAGCTGCCTCTGATTGAGAATCAGGCCAAACACAGAAAAGCTAACATAGACAGCCCACCCAACTCACGCCCTGACCATACTAAAACAAAAGACAAAACAAAGGAACTAAGGTCAGAACGTGAAACCTGCAAAATCGTCAGTGTGTCAAATACTTGTTCTCCCCACTGTGTGTGTGTGTGTGTGTGTGTGTGTATATATATATATATGTATATATGTATATATGTATATATGTATATATGTATGTGTATATATATATATATATATATATATATATATATATACACACAGTCACAGTCGGAAGTTTACATACACTTAGGTTGGAGCAATTAAAACTCGTTTTTCAACCACTCCACAAATTTCTTGTTAACAAACTATAGTTTTGTTAAGTCAGTTAGGACATCTACTTTGTGAATGGCACAAGTAATTTTTCCAACAATTGTTTAGACAGATTATTTCACTTACAATTCATTGTATCACAATTCCAGTGGGTCAGAAGTTTACATACACTAAGTTGACTGTGCCTTGAAACAGCTCGGAAAATTCCAGAAAATGATATCATGGCTTTAAAAGCTTCTGGTAGGCTAAATGACATCATTTGAGTCAATTGGAGGTGTACCTGTGGATTTATTTCAAGGCCTACCTTCAAACTCAGTGCCTCTTAGCTTGACATTGTGGGAAAATCAAAAGAAGTATAGGTGAAATAATTATCAGTGAAATAATTGCTGGAAAAATGACTTGTGTCATACATAAAGTAGATGTCCTAACCGACTTGTCAAAACTATAGTTTGTTAATTAACAAGAAATGTTTGGAGTGGTTGAAAAACAAGTTTTAATGACTCCAACCTAAGTGTATGTAAACTTCGGACTTCAACTGTATATTATGCGTGGGAATTCTTTGGAACCGAATCCCAAAATTATAATCACTTGGAGCTGATTTGCTGGTGTTTTTATAGTCTTTTATTACCAACAATAATTACTAAAAAATGCAAATAAAATACAAATTTTGCTTAGAAAACTTAATCTCCTGTGGGCCGCCAGTTGGGGCACCCTTCTGTATAACCGATCGGACTGGCATTCGCTGGTACCAAGCCAGAAAATTAAGGCCAATTGAGTTGAATTGGAGTGCTGTGAGTTGCTGACGTCAAAACTGTGTACAGGTCTCTGTGTCTCAGCGTGTGTGATGCAAGTGACTTGGTGTTGAGGATGGTGTTGTGTCCTCTGTCTTTGTCTCTCTACCAGACCATCTGCTTGGTCTATTCCCCTCTCTCATCCACATGGATAACAAGATATGCATTAGGATGACTAATACAACAGGCAGCATACGCCTGGCTGTAATGAGTGTTGCTACCGATTGCAGGGTTATTCTTGGAGACTGTTAGTATAAGTGTGAGACAGTGAGTTAATGAGTCCGTATGATGGGGCTGCATGTATTGAATTGTATAACACACTTAACTAACATATCGGCCTGACCCTGACCTGTTGAGGTCTTTTTCAATAAGGATCAGACCCATTATTTCAATTTCTGCACAAAATTACATACCCAAATCTAACTGACTAACTCAGGACGTGTAGCAAGGATTTGCATATTCTTGATACAATTTGAAAGGAAACACTGAAGTTTGTGTAAATGTAGGAGATGTGTAGGAGAACATAACACATTGCATCTTGTAAAATATAATACTTTATATACACATATATATATATATATATATATATATATATATATATATATATATATATATATATATATATATATATATATATATATATATATATATATATATATTATATATATTATATTATACATATATATATATTATATTATAGATATAGATATTTTAAATCATCTTTGAAATGCAAGAGAAAGGCCATATAATCAGACAGGAGTTTAGGCGCAATTTAGATTTTGGCCACCAGATGGCCGCGGTGTGTGTGCAAAGTTCCAGACTGATTCAGCGAAGCATTACATTACTACGCTATATTTTGTATCAAGTCTGCCAGGAGTTTGCCCAAATGAGTGTGGGGCTAGAGACAGCAGGGGTTCAAACTGTAGAACCCAGTTCCTACATGCTACCTTATCTCTGGGACCTTCAGGATGACAAATTAGAGTGAGATTACTGAATGTAAGTACATTACTTACCGTCAGAGGTGAATGTATCAAACCATTTGCCGTGATAAGTGTTTTGTTCTTGTGCAGTCTCCTCAAACAATAGCATGGTATTTTTTCACTGTAATAGCTACTGTAAATTGGACAGTGCAGTTAGATTAACAAGAATTGAAGCTGCCCATATAAGTGTTTATGTCCTGGAAAGTTTTCTGTTACTTACAACGTCATTCTAGTCAGAATAGAACATGTTAGCAACAACCGTCCCGGTTTAGGGACACTGATTCTGTAGAGCAGGTATTCCCAAACTGGGGTATACGCAATGCCGTTGGGGGTACGTCAAATAAAAATGTGATTCACACATATAGTTTTTTTCTTCACATTTTCATGCAGTCCATTTACATTTTCCAACGGATGACACAAACAACTGGATTTGTAATCTCTTTCATGCCCTGCCTCCAGTCCACTTACCGATATCTGAACAAGAGAGCCTCATCAAAATTGCAACAAGCGGTTCTGTGAAAATGGAATTTAATCAGAAGCCACTGCCAGATTTCTGGACTGGGCTGCACTCAGAGTATCCTGCCTTGGCAAATTGCGCTGTTAAGACACTGACGTCCTTTGCAACCACGTACCCATGTGAGAGTGGATTCTCGGCCCTCAATAACATGAAAACTAATTACAGGCACTGACGGTGTGTGGAAAATTATTTAAGACTGAGACTCTCTCCAATACAACCCAACATTGCAGAGTTATGTGCATCCTTCAAGCACACCCTTCTCGTTAACCTGTGGGGAGTCACAATTTTCGATTAACAAATAAGGTTTTATATGTAAGATGGTTAAATAAAGAGCAAAATGATTGATTGTTATTATTATTTTTTTTTTGTGCCCAGGTCTTATAAGAGCTCTGTCACTTTCCACAAAAACTCACACTCATTCTTATGTTTAATACATTTATTGTATAGTGTGTGTGTGTGTGTGTGACAGGCTTAAATTGATGGCAAAAAAACAACATTTGAGTGTGTGCTGACCCTGGTGCTAGAGGGGGTAAACTGCTGGAGGTTCAGTGTTTGAAGGGGTATGGGACTATAAAAAGTTTGGGAACAACTGCTGTAGAGGACAACATGCTGCAGGCATGAGTTAAATTATAATGGTGCATGTAATACTACTACTACATATATTTTATATCCAGAATCTGAGGCTATAAAAATAAAACAAAAACAGGGGCCAGGGAGTGGCAGGTCGTCCACAGCTGACAGTGTTAATAGTGGTAGCTGATAGTGTTCAGGCAGTTAATAGCAGAGGGATGGTACAGGGAGTGGGATGTGTCAGTCAGATAGACAGGCCCGGGGGCTATTCATTAGGCACCTCGCTGAAACCTCCTCCGTAGTAGGGATGGATCATCAACTGCCGAAAGTGCAGCACCCACCCGGGTGATGCTTCCGTGGCATAGTAACGCCTCCAAATGTACTGTAGGCTATATGACACTTAACAAACTACCATGTTGCTCTAACCTGTTGTGGTCTTGTGTAACATGTTTCCAAATGCATAAGCACAGTTTCCCCGCAAGGTCCGAGTTGTGATTGTCCTGTATAGCCTACCTGAGCCTGCATGAGCCTCCCAATTTGGAGAGTAAAGTTTAGTGTGTTGCATGAAACCAGTCTGTTAATACCAAATAACACACTCCCCCCACCCTCAAAACACTAGCTTACTAAGGACTGTTTCATTATGCAGTGTAGCCTACCATCTATAGATATATACAGTATTTAGCTGGTATTTATCACCTTTCAAATAACACATTAAATGGCTTAAAAAGTAGTTTATATTAGAGCAGGACTTAATACACATTTTAGAGCAGAACTTCATTCACATTTTATTGTTGCACTCCGTGGGTTGTCTGGCTAATTGCCTACATAAATGAGCTGTTCTCTCTCTGAGGCTATAGAATGCGACTGTCACCTTGCATCTTGGTGTGCAAGTGTTTTCATCCTGGCCAGGTTGCAGAACCAACTGTTTTTTTTTGTTTGACCCAGACTGTCCTGAGACATTGTTCTTCTTTAACCTGTCTCCTCCCCTTCATCTACACTGATTTCAGCTGGATTCACCTGGTCAATCTGTCATGGTGTTGTTAATGTTTGGTATACTGTTATGCTATGGGCAGGGTTCTTAGATTTTTTTTATTGGGCACAGGGGATGGTAGTGCATTTTTTTCCCCTAGTTTACATTCCACAGTTTGCAGGTTTTACTCTTTAATTTCTTCAATAGAGCAAAATGTCCTCATCTGCTTCTATAAGCCCTTGGTACTTCCCTTATTCAATACACTTTTCGTCGCACTTACTATACAGTGAACTCTATCCTGCCCTCTAGCCATAGTAATAATAGTGGTAGGTGGATTGTTTTTCCAGATCAGCAATAGGTTAACTAGCAATCATGCCACATAGAATCATTCAAAATCTGCACCAATTTTCAATATGAACCCACAGGAACATAGAAGAATAGCTGATAGACAGCAGAGAGGCGTCAATGCGTCGACAGTTATGACATTAGACAAGCACTCCAATTCATCTTGTTTAGGCCATACCAATGCCCTGCTCCACAAACGTTCGACTAACGTCACTGTTACGATTTAAAATGACAAGTTATCAAACCCGTTCACAGGTTAACTCTGGAGATTCCTTTGGTGTCTATAGAGAACGAGGTAAATCAGCTTTTCATTTCCTTGCACCCGACTTGTGGAATGATCTACAATACACTTTACAATTGGAGGAATTGGTACTTGTAGAGA
Organism: Oncorhynchus mykiss; assembly: GCF_057628025.1. Classification (NCBI taxonomy): domain Eukaryota; kingdom Metazoa; phylum Chordata; class Actinopteri; order Salmoniformes; family Salmonidae; genus Oncorhynchus; species Oncorhynchus mykiss. Next base: position 37,646,077 of record NC_143050.1, on the reverse strand, counting down.
ATTTCAGACAGAAGTGTCTGTTCTTTATGATTGTATTTTGGTGTTTATTCTGGTGCTATACAGGGCTCATCTGAAAAATAGACCCTGGTCTCAGTATTGACTCTGACAGAATAAAAGTTAACTAAAGTAAACGCTTCTAAATGTAAGATATATTGCCTGTCAGCTCTATAGAAATGACAAAAATACAGTAGAATAGAATGCAGTATATAGATATGAGATGAGTAAAGCAGTATATAAGCATTAAGCAGTGACTAGTGTTCCATTACTAAAGTGGCCAGTGATTCCATGTCAGCAGTCTCTAATGTGCAAGGTTGAGTAACCGGGTGGTAACTGGCTAGTGATGCCTTTTTAACAGTCTGATGGCCTTGAGATATAAGCTATTCTTCAGTCTCTCTGTCCCAGCTTTGATGCACCTGTTCTGATCTCACCTTCTGGATGATAACGGGGTAAATAGGCGGTGGCTCAGGTGGTTGATGTCCTTGATGATCTTTTTGGCCTTCCTATGACATAGGTGTGCTGTAGGTGTGCTGGGGGACAGGCAGTGTGCCCCCGGTGATGTGTTGGGAACACTGCAACACCCTCTGGAGAGCCCTGCGGTTACGGGCGGAGTAGTTGCCATACCAGGGCAGTAATACAGCCCGATAGGATGCTCTCAATTGTGCATCTGTAAAAGTTTGGGAGGGTCTTAGGGGCCAAGCCGAATTTCATCAGCCTCCTGAGGTTGAAGAGTCGCTGTTGCACCTTCTTTACCCCACTGTCTGTGTGGGTGGACCATTGAAAATTATCGGTGATGTGTACGCCGAGGCATGCTCCCTCTGCTGTTTCCTGAAGTCCACGATCAGCTCCTTCGCTTTGTTAACGTTGAGGGAGAGGATATTTTCCTGGTACCTTTGCTTTCTTAGGTACAGGAACAATGGTGGACATCTTGAATGGTGGACATCTTGAAGCAAGTGGGGACAGCAGACGGGGATAGGGAGAGATTGAATCATGTTTGTAAATACTCCAGCCAGCTGGTCTCTGCATGGTCTGTGCATGCTCTGAGGACGCGGCTAGGGATCCTGTCTGGGCCAGCGTCTTGCGAGGGTTAACACGCTTAAATGTTTTACTCACGTTGGCCACGGAGAATGAGAGCCCACAGTCCTTGGAAGCGGGCCACGTCGGTGGCACTATGTTATCCTGAAAGCGGGCGAAGAAGGTGTTTAGCTTGTCTGGGAGTAAGTGGAGTCGCAATTCAACAGCTCAAACACGACATGTATCTGGCAGACTCTACAGACAATCAAAGATTACATAAAACCACAACCCTCCCCGAAGCAAAGATTTTTTTTGTCAACCCTCCCCTATTTTAGTCCTACCTGATTCACCTAACTTTTTAAAACTTGATAGTGTAAACGGATCACTTTGCCCGAAACACCCTAACACAGGCAGGACGAGCAAAATGAACAGACCAGAGGCAGTGATTGGGATTTCTTTACTTGAGATTGTTTACTAAACGGGTCTTCTTTGCCCAACAAAATAACTCCAGTATAGGATAACATCCAACTGAAAAACCAGCGTAACAAAGAACGTGGCCAAAAATGGAAATCAAACAACTACTTCTGTCCTTAGACTATTTTTATACAACCTTTATTTAACTAGGCTAGTTAGTTAAGAACAATTTCTTATTTACAATGACAGCCTAGGAACAGTGGGTTAACTGCCTTGTTCGGGGGCATAATGATAGATATTGACCTTGTCCACTCTGGGATTCAATCCAGCAACTGTTTGGTTACTGGCCCAACGCTCTAACAACTAGGCTATCTACACATAATAATTACAGGAGGCAGGCTTCTCTCTACCTAAAGCCTGCCTTGGTTTAACTTCTTATGGGTAGGTGGGACGGTAGGTGGGACTACAGTATTATAAATATTTAACTTTCATAAAATCACAAGTATAATACATCAAAATGAAGCTTAACTTGTTAATACAGCCACAGTGTCAGAGTTCAAGAATCGTTAGTCTTTACCGGAGAAAAATACCAAAGAAAGCGCTCTCTTCCAGGCGCTTGGAAACACTACAGCCAAAATGGGAGCCACCTAGAAAAACTAAAATTTCTGCCTAATTTTTCCAAAAACCAGCCTGAAACTCTTTCTAAAGACTGTTGACATCTAGTGGAAGCCCTAGGAAATGCAATCTACGCCTTTTATAATTAAAATGATAGCCATTGTAAATAGAGGTAGGCTGATTTTTATTGTATTTTTTTTTTTTTGGGGGGGGGGGGTTGTCCTCGGGGTTTTGCCTGCCATATCAGCTCTGTTATATCCTAGCTTCTGGGCCTGAGTAACAGGCAAGCTTTTCATCCGCTCGTCAAAACACTGCCCCCTACCCAAGAGAGGTTAACCCAGAGTGGCGCACATTGGAATTGTCTTGCAGTTCTCCAGCTGTATCCAATGAAAGTGCACAAGGTTCAAGGCACGAGGGCAGGGGGCATGGGATGGGCCGCAGAGCTGCACACAGAAGACAGAACTAGCCCATGGGTAAGGAAGGGGTAGGGATGGGGGGTGGACCCACAGGGTGGATCCCCACCCCGCCACACTGAGTAGCACAGAGCAACACTTTAAAAGTGGTCTAGATCTTATTTATTTAAAGAGCATATTGAAGTTAGAAGCAATAGGAATTGAAGCAACAGGCTCCAACTATTTTAGCACAGTTTTGCACTGCTCTAAGACAAGCATGGGGAATAGTCTTGATAAATCAGTGACATTTTTTATTTTGACTGAATCTCCATTTGGGTATTGGTTAGACAACAATTATTCAATTAGGGTGTAGAAAAGTTATGCTCTTTAGTGTAACCTTTTATTTAACTAGGCAAGTCAGTTAAGAATAAATTATTATTTGCAAGGACAGCCTACTCCTTCCTCCCCTTCTGGGGAATTGAACTCCAGTCTCTCGGGTGCCCACTCATTCTTTAGCTAAATAGTACAAATACTGTAGCCTACTCCCGACCATCACGTTGCACAGCTCCATATTTTCCATCCCATCCTAACGGAAACCCAGAGGGTTTTCAGTTTGCCTTGGTATAGAAACACCATAATATTAATCAAAAGAATTAAGCAACATTTCTTAAAATCAGTCCCATATACTATGCTCTTACCAAAAAAGTTTTAAATTCTCTAGTACAGCCACTATTGAAGGCTATCAAATGCTTCTTTAAGATGCACTCTCAAAGATGGTGGTCAAACTAGCACTAACTAGCTTTAATGGTACCAGCGGTTGGCACTTATATAACGTACCATAGAAGTCTGTGGCACCATGCAAGCTGTGCAGCAGTATGCTGCAACTTTTAAAGGACAAACCACTGTAGGCGTGAAATGATTGGGCATGGGCCAGCAGAGCTGGTGGGCCTCTCTCTCTGAATCTCTCATTTAAGAGTACTTTATATCTAACTACATTCTGTCTTTCTTCAGTAAGATCAGCAGCAGGTCAATGTTATTTTGATTAAATTTGCTTTGAACTTGTCGTGTTTGTTCTGAAAGTGTTTTAGGTTGACTACAGTCTGGCCTCTGAGATTTTCCCCAATAACAGCTAACCTATCTGCTTTCCCATTAAAGCCTGGAAGCATTTAGAGACGTGATCTACCTCTTCAGATCTTAAAGTGGAGCCGAGGAGAGAAGAGAGGGAGGCAGAGAGACTAATCAGGGGGAGCTCTCCGTGGTAGTGATGCTGGTCGTGAGGGTTTGGGGACGTGGGTGAGAGGGGTTACCTGAAGGAGAACCCTCTGAGTAGTGAAGGAGAATGAATGGTAGGGTTGAGGGTCCTGAGAAGTACTACCATGGGAAGAGAGTGGTGCTGAAAACCTGAAGTGTGAAGTAGTCTGCTCTGGGGACATCCTGTCCACTTGAAGTCCACATGTTGACTGATTGTTGCTTTGAAAAAGGTACCGGAAAAATGTTGTCTTAAGTTTGTGTGCGCACGCGAGTGTGTGTGTGAGAAGGCCTAACTGCTTGTGTGTGTGTACATGCACATGTTTGTATTGGGGGGGGGATAGCTAGCTACAATGATCACTCTCTAAATATTTCAAAGGGCCACGAGTGAAAACAAAGGAAATATGGGAATCTAGAGCACTACTCCTGGAAGAACTAGAGAGAGAGAGGCCCATTCTTCCCAAAACAACAGAAATAAAAAAAACGGTTTGATCTCAACCACTCTCCTCTTTCAACCGTTCCCTGTCTTTTCCATCCTTTTGTTTAATCACTCATGCCGGTGCTGGGGAGCGTTGCAGCCAGGCAGCGGCTCGTGCCACATCAAGGTCAACAGACTAGAGAAAAACATATGTATTCAGCAAACCCGCAAAATGGTGGATATCTTCCCACAGGAGATCCGTTCACACAGACAACACTTTGTTTGTAGCTGTTTTCTCTCACACCTTCCCACCGTAATTAGCGTCATCACAGCAGAAAACAGCCCCTCGTAGCGGCTCATTTAAAACTTTTCATGATCATCATTCTAATCGGACCAGACTACATTATGTTGTTAAAATAGGGATCTAAAACCAAAGTCGCTCTAGATAAAATTGCCACTAAATGACTATGACGTAAGTTTAAATGTCTATTTGGAAAGGGGGGAGTCGATATTTCTTTCACCATGTGAATTGGCCCCTATAATAGCTGGATGGGCACCTCAATAGAGTCATTTGGACGCAGGGCATATGAGAGAGCTGAAAGAGCCACCGCTGGATTGAAATCTACATCTATACAACACAAGGCTGTTTCATCACCAAAAAATACATTGGCATGTTAACCAGATTGACTGAGTCCCTGAATAGAATCCATACCCATCTGCCCATAAGGCTATGGCTGCGTAAGTAGAAGTAGTTTAAATAATTGACCTGCACTTGATTAATCTTGCTTTGGCTGGCATAATGGGACCAAAGAAATAGTCCCATAAATGCAAACCTGCCCATCTGGCATTCCATGCGGGCACTTGCAAGTGTTTGAAAAAACAAAATACGACTGTATTAAAACCAGGTCTGCTGCTTAGTGAGTGTGTTGGTACCACTTTACCATAAGGAAGTAAGAAGGCCTTGTCACCTGCTGCTTGGAGTCACATCTTCTCCTGCTCCTCCCCTCCGGCATATGATGTCTCCAGAATACTAACTACCGGTCCTGGGATTCATCATTACGCGCACCTGGAACTCATCATTGCGCGCACCTGTTAACCATTATGATTCACACCTGGACTTCATTACCTTCATCATTTCCTCCCCTTTATATGTCACTCCCTTTTGTTTTCTCACCAGCTGGTATTGTTCTTGTTTACCGGCTTGTAGCCTTATGGAATTGTCTCGTTACTGGTTTTGTTGTTTTATTAAACGTTTCACCTGCACCTGCTTCCCGACTCACAGCTCGGTTATTACACTTGGTTTATAATCAAAACCTTCCAATCCTAAAAGCCTTGTCTTAAATTGTGACCAAACCTTAAAACCTGTCTAGGACACAGGTTCCGCTAACGGAACCCCCCCCCCCCAACATTCCGCTGAAAAGGCAGTGCGGGAAATTCAAAAATATTTTTTCGAAATATTAAACTTTCACACATTAACAAGTCCAATACAACAAATGAAAGATAAACATCTTGTTAAGATAAACATCTTGTTAATCTACCCATCGTGTCCGATTTTAAAAAAAATATGTTTTACAGTGAAAACACAACATATATTTATGTTAGATCACCACCAAATCCAAAAAAACACAGCCATTTTTCCCAGCCAAAGAGAGTCACAAAAGCAGAATTAGAGATAAAATGAGTCAATAACCTTTGATAATCTTCATCAGATGACACTCATATGACATCATGTTACACAATACATTTATATTTTGTTCGATAATATGCATATTTACAAATCTTGGTTTACCATGGCACCATGTTCAGAAATGCCTCCAAATTATCCGGAGTAATTACAGAGAGCTATGTCAGATAACAGAAATACTCATCATTTGACGAAAGATACATGTTTTACATATAATTAAAGATACACTGGTTCTTAATGCAACCGCTGTGTCAGATTTTTAAAAAGACGTTACGAAAAAAGCATACCATGCAATAATCTGAGACGGCGCTCAGACGTAAATATATTTCTCCGCCATGTTGGAGTCAACAGAAATACGAAATTACATCATAAATATTCCCTTACCTTTTGATCTTTCATCAGAATGCAGTGCAAGGAATCCTAGTTACGCAATAAATTGTTTTGTTCCATAATGTCCATTACTAGTGTTCAATTATCTACTTTTGCTAGCACGTTTAGTTCACATGTCGAAAAGCTGGGGCTGGTCCAGGCGAAATCGGACGAAAACTTCAAAAAGTTATATTCCAGGTCGTATAAACTGATCAAACTAAGTAGAGAATCAATCTTCAGGATGTTATTATCAGATATATCCAATAATGTTCCAACCAGAGCATTCGTTTTTGTCTACAGAGTAATGGAACGCTATGCATATAATGACTACTGCGCGTAACCAGGAACTGGCATTCTGCCAGACCAGTTACTCAAATAGCTGCCATCCGGTCCCACATCACACTAGAGGCTTCATTCCACGTTCTACTGGCTGTTGCCAGGTTAATGCGCCTAGATAGCAGACACACTGGTGTTGCTCTGTCCCAGTGTCATGTTGTCCATTCTCTGTTCTCACCTTATCAGTAACCACGCTGAAGTCCTTTCTCTCACACACACACACCCAAACTCACGCACACACCCAAATTCCCACACGAACAGGCCACATAAACAATCCCACTCATTAGCATTTATTTATCTTTGAATAACCATCCCTCCTCTCTCACTGCTCTCTCTCTATTTACACTCTATCTTTTCTCTATCTCTTTTTCTCTTCCTCTATCTCTGCCTTCTCTTTCGCCTATGTCTCCCCTTTTTTCTCCCTCTGTCTCCCCTCACTTTTCTGAAGTGATTTTTCATTCTGAGTGGTAGGTGTGTTTAATTGTGCACAGCGGTAGAGGTCTGCCTCCCAAATGACACCCTATAATATAGTGCACTACTTTTGACCAGGGCACATAGGGCTCTGTTAAAAAGTAGTGCAATATACAGGGAATAGGGTACCATTTTGAACACAGTAGTAGAGGTTATCAGTTCCCTGGCAGAGATAGGCTGCATAAATATCCAACAGCACAGGGGCCACTTGTTTGGGAATAGGGGTGAGGGGTGAGGGAGAGGGGACAAAGGGTGATGGATATAAGAGGTGTTGGTCGCTATGTGTTTAGGTGAATACAATATATGATAGGCAGTAGGTAATAGGTTGTTGCTCACGTAGATAGGGTTTGGCCCCAGGTAAGCCTGAGGCCCCTGGTTTTAATGCTACTCATTTACATCACGTCATTCTGACACCTCCAGGGGATGCACAGATATCCAGGGGATGCTCGTATACACACACACACACACACACACACACACACACACACACACATAAATATAACCATGTTAGTTAGCGTTGCACGCTAGTAGTGTTTAAACTGGTGACGTCACTTGGCTTTTGTGGAGCAATAAGAACCCTTGTGGCTCAGTTGGTAGAGCATAGCGCTTGTACTTCTCCTGTCTTATCCGGTGTCCTGCGCTGCCGTGTTGCCTCCTCATACCACCGCCTCTCGGCTTTCGCTGCCTCCTGCTGTGCCTTGGGGCGGCGATACTCTCCCGGCTGTACCCCGTGTCCCTTGCCATCCAGGATCTCCTCCCATGTCCAGGAGTCTAGAGATCGCTGCTGCTGCCCGATACCACGCTGCTTGGTCCTTTGGTGGTGGGTGATTCTGTAACGGTTGTCTTCCTCTGACGAGGAGGAGTAGTAGGAAGGATCGGAGGACCAATGCGCAGCGTGGTAAGTGTCCATAACTATACTTTATTTACATGAACACTAAACTATAAAATAACAACGTGAATAACCGAAACAGACTAAACAGCCCCGCGTGGAACAAACACTGACACGGAAAATAATCACCCTCAAATCAAGGGTGAACACAGGCTGCCTAAGTATGGTTCTCAATCAGGGACAACGATTGACAGCTGCCTCTGATTGAGAACCGTACCAGGCCAAACACAGAAATCCCAAATCATAGAAAAAGGAACATAGACAACCCACCCAACTCATGCCCTGACCATACTAAAACAAAGACATAACAAAAGAACGAAGGTCAGAACGTGACAGTGAATTTACGTATGCTCTCACTAATTCTCTCTCTCTCTTTCTTTCTCTCTCTCGGAGGACCTGAGCCCTAGGACCATGCCTCAGGACTACCTGGCATGATGACTCCTTGCTGTCTCCAGTCCACCTGGCCGTGCTGCTGCTCCCGTTTCAACTGTTCTGCCTGTGATTATTATTGTTTGACCATGCTGGTCATTTATGAACATTTGAACATCTTGGCCATGTTCTGTTATAATCTCCTCTTCTGGCTGTGTCGAGTGGACTGGCCACCCCTCATAACCTGGTTCCTCTCTAGGTTTCTTCCTAGGTTTTGGCCTTTCTAGGGAGTTTTTCCTAGCCACTGTGCTTCTACTCCTGCATTGCTTGCTGTTTGGTGTTTTAGGCTGGGTTTCTGTACAGCACATTGAGATATCAGCTGATGAACTATATATATAAATTTGATTTGAAAGGGGGTGAGCGTAACCGGTGTGAAATGGCTAGCTAGTTAGCAGTGTGTGCTAGTAGCGTATAAATTGGTGACAAGCCTTGCTCTGAGTCCTTGAAGCAAGTGCCATGTCTAATGATGCTTTGTGGGAGGCAGTTGTTGATGTGTTCAGTGGGTCCCTGACTTCAAGTCAAGGTTGGGGTGAGGAGAGGGATGGAATCTATGCTGTTACACAAATACACACATAGATAGAAACAGTAAAGCCCAAGTTTTAAAAGATTACCTTGCTAATAGGTGTTTTTGCACTCTGTGAAGACCTTGGACAATGTTTTCACATGTTGAGCTTAAATTTCACATGTGAAATCATATTTTCACGTTTATTACATTTTAATACCACCTTTTCCGATGTGATGAGAATAGCATGTTTTCACCTCACGTGAATTGCAGTTTCATATGTGAAGTTACAACTTCACATGCGAAAAACAATGACTTGCAAATCACATTTGCAGTTTCACACATAAGAAAACTCCATTTGTATATCTAACTCTCACGTGTGGAATTGCAATTTTCACTTTTCAATTGCAAATTATGTAGTGCCATTCTGTATAAAAGTTACTTAGCCTGCCTGAGTATAATCATTCAAATAAGTATTTCTTAGCCATCCACTCCATTATGTAGTCATCCATGGTGTTGCATTGATATGCATGTATACTTAGTGCTACCACTCGGGAGATTGTTACTGCTGCAGACACTCAACCTTCTCTTCTTCATATGTTGGTCAGCGACCGTTAGAAAAAGCTCAGTGAAAAGAGCAGAGAAGTTAGCTCTCTGTGTCTCTATATTTTGAATCCTGTTTTTTTCTCTCCCATTAACCCTTGTTTGGTCTTAACATTCTGCATACACCCTTGTCCTAAGGGTAAAAAATACCTGCCTTCACTAAACCTCTAAAATAAAGCATCTTAATTTACTTTTAAACCCCAAATCTATTTTGCATGAAGACAACCTGTCGTTCATCACAAACTTTGTGAATATCTGTGTTTTTCCTCTTTACAATGCAGAAAGACTGCATTTAATCAGTGGACACCACTCGTTTTTATTACAACACACCTGTTATCATTGTTTTATTTACTAAAGTAGAGGTTTATAATTATTATTATTATTGCTAAAGGTACTGCATAAGTGTAAACATATATTTTTTGTAAGAGACCTGTATAGCCTAAGAGTAGCAGAAATGTGCAGAAAGTAGTTTTGAAAATTTTTATTGAAGAGAAACAATAAGTCTTGATTTTTTTGGGCCACATAGTGATATGTTCTTATATACCGTACAATGAGGAATTCAACTACAAAATATTAGTTTTTACCCAGTTTAAACCATTTGTCACGTTCTGACTTTAATTATTTTGTTATGTCATTGTTTAAGTATGGTCAGGGCATGAGTTGGCTGGGTTGTCTATGTTCCCTTTTCTATGTTGTGTTTCGTTTAGTGTTCTTGGTTCAATAAATATATGATGAACACTTACCACACTGCGCTTTGGTCCTCACCTCATTCCAACGATGACCGTCACAGAATCACCAACCAACCAAGGACCAAGCAGCGTGGTAACGGGCAGCGACCGAAATCGCAAGACTCCTAGGCATGGGAGGAGGGGACCCTGGGCACAGGCTGGGGAATATCACCGCCCCAAGGCAGAGCTGGAGGCAGCTAAAGCTGAGCGGCAGTAGTATGAGGAGGCAGCACGGCAGCGCGGCTGGGACGAGAGGCAGCCCCAAAAACTTATTGGGGGGGACACAAGGGGAGTGTGGCTAAGTCAGGTAGGAGACCTGCGCCAACTCCCCGTGCTTACCGTGGAGAGAGGTGGACCAGGCAGGTACAGTGTTATGCCGTGAGGCGCACGGTGTTCCCGGTGCGCAGACATAGCCCGGTGCGCTACATAGCAGCGCCTCGCATCGGCCGGGCTAGAGTGGGCATCGAGCCAGGTGCCATGAAGCCGGCTCAGTGCATCTGGTCTCCAGTGCGTCTCCTCGGGACGGGGTACATGGCACCAGCCCTGCGCATAGTGTCCCCGGTTCGCCAGCACAGCCCAGTGCGGTCTATTCCACCTCGCCGCACTGGCCTGGCTAGGTAGGGTTGTACAGGCTCGGTGCTCGAGACCTCCAGTGCGCCTCCACGGTCCGGTCTATCCGGTGCCTCCTCCACGCACCAGGCCTCCGGTGGAAGCCCCCCGCACCAGGCTGTCTCTCCATCTTCTCCCTACAGCTGCTCCCGCCTGCTCAGCGCTGCCAGAGTCTCCCGTCTGTCCTGAGTTGCCAGAGTCTCCCGTCTGTCCTGAGTTGCCAGAGTCTCCCGTCTGTCCTGAGTTGCCAGAGTCTCCCGTCTGTCCTGAGTTGCCAGAGTCTCCCGTCTGTCCTGAGTTGCCAGAGTCTCCCGTCTGTCCTGAGTTGCCAGAGTCTCCCGTCTGTCCTGAGTTGCCAGTGTCAGGACAGAACAGGACAGGGGGGGGGTACTGTCACGTTCTGACCTTAAGTTATTTTTGTTATGTCTTTGTTTTAGTATGGTCAGGGCGTGAGTTGGGTGGGTTGTCTATGTTCCTTTTCCAATGTTGTGTTTTGCATTTGGCCTGGTATGGTTCTCAATCAGAGGCAGGTGTCGTTAGTTGTCTCTGATTGAGAATCATAATTAGGTAGCCTTTTCCCACTTGTGTTTCGTGGGTGATTATTTTCTGTTATGTGTATGTCACCTATCAGAACTGTTTCATTTTGTTTCTCCTTTGTTATTTTGTTTAGTGTCCTCAGTTCAATAAATATATGATGAACCCTTACCACGCTGTGCTTTGGTACTCACCTCATTCCAATGATGACCGTCACACCCTTACCTCCACTCACAAGGTGTATAAACAATAAATAACAATAAAATAAAATAATAGATTTGTTTTAAACGTGAAGTACATAAATCATCTCTAATTAGCACATGTAGGACAGTATGCGTGTTCATGGACTTTGCAGATGTATTTTTCACATGTGCAGAACATAGTATTTGTTTTACTGTCCTCCTGTCCTTCAGGCTGCCTAAGTATGGTTCTCAATCAGAGACAACGACAGACAGCTGTCCCTGATTTAGAACCATACCCGGCCAAAAAAATAGAACGCCCACCCTAGTCACACCCTGGCCTAACTAAAATAGAGAATAAAAAGCCTCTCTATGGCCAGGGCGTGACAGTACCCCCCCCCCCCCCCAAAAGGTGCGGACTCCAGCCGCAAAACCTGACTCTAAAGGTGAGTTGCGGGACGTGGACCCTCAGTGTACCGCTCCACCTCAGTCTTGGCCCACTTAGGTGGCGCCTCTGGAGCGGGGACCCCCGCAGCAGGCCCCGGACTGAAAACCCTCGTAGAGGGCGCCACTGGACTGAGGGGCTCCGATTCTAGCAGCTCCGGAGTGAAGGACGATTCTAGCAGCTCTGGAGTGAAGGGCGACTCTGGCAGCTCCGGAGTGACGGTCGGCTCTGGCAGCGTCTAACTGATGGGCGGCTCTGGCAGCTCCGGACAGGAGGGAGAACCTGGAGGAAGGAGACGGAGAGAAAGCCTGGTCCTTGGAGGGGGCACAGGATAGACCGGGCCGTGGAGGCGCACTGGAGCTCTTGAACTAAGGGCCTGCACAACCCGTCCTGGGTGGATGGGGATTTTAGCCCGGCACGTGTGGGCGCAGGCTCAGGACGCACTGGGCTGTGCAGACACATGGGAGACCCAGTGCGCAGAGCCGACGCAGGATATCCTGGCCTGAGGAGACACACTGACTGACTGTCTGGAGAGCAGGGCTGGCACCATCCGCCCTGGCTGGATCCTCACCCTAGCCCGGCAGATGTGGGGAGCTGGGATGTAGCGCACCGGGCTAAGAATGCGTACTGGAGACACCGTGCGCTCCACCGCATAACACGGTGCCTGACCAGTACGACGCCCACCACGGTAATGGGGTCACACGGGGAGTGTGGCAGAGACAGGTTGGAGACCTGAGCCAACTCCCCGTGTGACCCCCAAAACATTTTTTGGGGCTTCCTTGCCAGCCGTGTTTGTGTCGCCAACTCCATTCTCCGGTACCACTCCTCGCACTGTTCTAGAGAATCCTGGGCTCCGGCACTCTCCCTGGGTCGACCGACCACCTCTCTATCTCCTCCCAGGTTCTCATACTCCAGATAGCGCTGCTCACCTGTCCAGTCCCTTTCACCACGCTGTTTGATCCTTTGGGTAGTTCTGTAACGGTTTTCCTCCTCTTTTGAGGAGGAGTAGGAAGGCTCGGACCAATATGCAGAGTCGTACGTGTCCATGTTAATATTTATTTAAACTGAACACAAAAACAAAATAACAAGAGAACGAACTAAAATGTAACAGTTCTGTCTGATGCAGACACAGACAGAAAACAACTACCCACAACCCATAGAGGGAAAACAGGCTGCCTAAGCATGGTTCTCAATCAGAGATAACGACAGACAGCTGTCCCTGATTGAGAACCATACCTGGCCAAAATCAAAGAAATACAAAAACATAGAAAAAAGAACAGAACGCCCACCCTAGTCACACCCTGGCCTAACCAAAATAGAGAATAAAAAGCCTCTCTTATGGCCAGGGTGTGACAACTGCACGTAACGCACCAATGTAAACTGAGATTTTTGGATATAAATTTGCACATTATCGAACAAAACATACATGTATTGTGTAACATGATGTCCGATGAGTGTCATCTGATGAAGATCATCGAAGGTTAGTGATTAATTTGATCTATATTTCTGCTTTGTGTGACTCCTATCTTTGGCTGGAAAAATGGCTGTGTTTTTGTGACTTGGCTCTGACCTTATTCTCTACATATGTTGTGCTTTCGCTGTAAAGCCTTTTTGAAATCGGACACGATGGGTAGATTAACGAGAAGTTTATTTTTCATTTGCTGTATTGGATTTCTTAATGTGTGAAAGTTACATATTTCAAAAAAATAATTGAATTTCACTCGCTGCCTTTTCAGTGGAATGTTGTCGAAGGGTTCCGCTAGTGGAATGCCTGCGCTAGAAAGGTTAATTAACAGAGTTTACAGTCATTCTTTAAAGGGTGAATGCTTGTTAGTAACTGGAATAAGCAATTTCATAAATGTGTCAAGTGCAGCATCATTACACAAAACAGACCAACAAATATTATTTACATCAACAACATAGGAATCGCGCTACAAAATGTATTGTATGACCTATTATACACTGTATTAGGCCCAGCCTTTGGAACTTTGGTTTTTCTAGATATGGCTACTTTATTGTGATCACTACATCCGATGGATTTGGATAGTGCTTTCAATCAAATTTCTGCAGCATTAGTTAAGATGTGATCAATACATGTTGATAGTTTCAGTCCTGTTTGTAACTACCCTGTTAAGTTGATTGGCAGCTTGATGAAAGCCAGTCAATATTTAAATCACCCAGAAAAGATTCCGCTCCATTGATATAATATACAGTACATTGTCAAGCATTTCATACATGTTATCCAAATACTGACTGTTAGCATTTGTTGGTCTATAGCAGCCTCCCACCAGAATGACTTTAGGTGAGGCAGATGAACTTGTAGCCTTATTATTTCAACAGTATTTAACCTCTCTGGGATATGTGGGACGCTAGCAAAAGCCATGGGAAAATGCAGAGCGCCAAATTCAAATAAATTACTATACAATTCAAAAGGCACTCGCACATCTGAGCAATCTAATTTGCAGGTGCATGGCAACAATTGAACAAGATGAAGGAAAAAGGAAACTGCACACTGCCCTTGATAGTATCACTGATATTTAATAAGCTTACGTGTCGGCCTCAAGGCCTCCGTCAGAGCTTTTTGAATTTTTTTAAATTTGCACCCTTATGTAGACCTAGCCCCTCCCACATCCATTCTACACATCGAATGGGGTTGAAGGCAAAGGGAAAAACAAATAAGTGCTACCAAATATATCAATATGCATTTCATAAATATTACAACATTTTATAAATAAGACGTATGAAACACGTCTGTAAAATCACAATGAGAACATACAGTGACATACAGTGACGACATTTATTGGATATTTCAAACTTTTTTAACAAATCAAAAACTGAAAAATTGGGCGTGCAACATTATTCAGCCCCTTTACTTTCAGTGCAGCAAACTCTCTCCAGAAGTTCAGTGAGGATCTCTGAATGATCCAATGTTGACCTAAATGACTAATGATGATAAATACAATCCACATGTGTGTAATCAAGTCTCCGTATAAATGAACCTGCACTGTGATAGTCTCAGAGGTCCGTTAAAAGCGCAGAGAGCATCATGAAGAACAAGGAACACACCAGGCAGGTCCGAGATACTGTTGTGAAGAAGTTTAAAGCCGGATTTGGATACAAAAATATTTCCCAAGCTTTAAACATCCCAAGGAGTACTGTGCAAGCGATAATATTGAAATGGAAGGAGTATCAGACCACTGCAAATCTACCAAGACCTGGCCGTCCCTCTAAACTTTCAGCTCATACAAGGAGAAGACTGATCAGAGATGCAGCCAAGAGGCCCATGATCACTCTGGATGAACTGCAGAGATCTACAGCTGAGGTGGGAGACTCTGTCCATAGGACAACAATCAGTCGTATATTGCACAAATCTGGCCTTTATGGAAGAGTGGCAAGAAGAAAGCCATTTCTTAAAGATATCCATAAAAAGTGTTGTTTAAAGTTTGCCACAAGCCACCTGGGAGACACACAAAACATGTGGAAGAAGGTGCTCTGGTCAGATGAAACCAAAATTGAACTTTTTGGCAACAATGCAAAACGTTATGTTTGGCGTAAAAGCAACACAGCTGAACACCCCATCCCCACTGTCAAACATGGTGGTGGCAGCATCATGGTTTGGGCCTGCTTTTCTTCATCAGGGACAGGGTAGATGGTTAAAATTGATGGGAAGATGGATGGAGCCAAATACAGGACCATTCTGGAAGAAAACCTGATGGAGTCTGCAAAAGACCTGAGACTGGGACGGAGATTTGTCTTCCAACAAGACAATGATCCAAAACATAAAGGAAAATCTACAATGGAATGGTTCAAAAATAAACATATCCAGGTGTTAGAATGGCCAAGTCAAAGTCCAGACCTGAATCCAATCGAGAATCTGTGGAAAGAACTAAAAACTGCTGTTCACAAATGCTCTCCATCCAACCTCACTGAGCTCGAGCTGTTTTGCAAGGAGGAATGGGAAAAAATTTCAGTCTATCGATGTGCAAAACTGATAGAGACATACCCCAAGCGACATACAGCTGTAATCGCAGCAAAAGGTGGCGCTACAAAGTATTAACTTAAGGGGGCTGAATAATTTTGCACGCCCAATTTTTCAGTTTTTGATTTGTTAAAAAAGTTTGAAATATCCAATAAATGTCGTTCCACTTCATGATTGTGTCCCACTTGTTGTTGATTCTTCACAAAAAAATACAGTTTTATATCTTTATGTTTGAAGCCTGAAATGTGGCAAAAGGTCGCAAAGTTCAAGGGGGCCGAATACTTTCGCAAGGCACTGTATATATACACACAAACAGGCTATGGGTCATACACATACAGTACATACAAACATACCCCCACCCACAATGTATAGCCAACGTGTACTTTACACATTTTGTTACATTTTTATATATTGCTACTAAAATTTTAAAAAATCACAAATAAAATGTTATATTATTGATTTCAAACAACGGCATTCGCATGAGAAGAACTTACCAGTCCAAAACGATGTCCTCTCCGTTCAAAAAATATTCCTCCATTTGGGAATCGCTAAATGAATCGTCCTCCAACAATCTCTGTCTCACTTTCCAGATCAATTTCTTCTAAAATTGTGTGTACATCTGTATATCTAGACTTAGATTTAGCTTTCCCCGACTTAGTCGCCATACTGATTGATATATAAACAGCTGAAGATCCGCTTTTCCAAAATAATGCTGTGCGTAACATGCGTGGCTCCTTCCGGTATGAATCTTCAATGGCGAATGACCCTCATTACGCCAGAGTTTACTGCATGGGTTGGTCTTCCAACACATAAACATTACATATTGCCATTTACCTCAGCTCATTGGCTATCTACCCAGCTAGATTTCAAGACGATCAGTGGTCATTGGATTAAAATACAGTCAATCAGCGAAATAGCGGTCATATCATTGGTGCACAATGATGTCTTTACTTGTTGTCTTCAAATCGGTTTCTTTCAGTCAATATGTCCTGCGAAATGACCCATCACGTTTGGTTGTGTTACAAACAAACCAGTTGATTGCAATGAAACCAAACATGACTGGATAAAGTCACGTTTAGTGTGTGTATTTACATCGAACGTGTCGTCATAAATGGAATGAGACGGAATTCACGACACGAGGTTCACAAAACGTTTCGTGTTAGGCTATAAAAATGGATTTTATCAAACAAAAGACCATTCATTGTGTAACAATGAGCATTGGGATTGCAAACAGAGGAAGATCGTCAAAGGTAAACAATTTATTTTATTGCAATTTGTGATGTTACGCCTGTGCTGGTTGAAATAGTTTTTTTTATGGGGCTCTATCCTCAGATAATCGCAATTGTATTCTTTCGCAGTAAACCTTTTTTTAAATCTGACAACGCAGTTGGATTAGCAAGATTCTAGACACTTGTATTTTCATGAATGTTTAATATGACTATTTATGTAGCGATCACCGTATGTTGTCGAATTTAATCCAGCTAACGGGTTCGGTGCGCAGAGAGGTTAAATACATGTCAAAACGTGAATATCTGTGTGAATCGTCACACAAAAATGTGTTTGTGACATTATTTAGATGTCATTTATTCAAACGTGTGTTCAGAAATGTGTCTGAAAACCACATTTATTGTTTCCATTTGATTTTTTTAAATGTCTGTGTGTGCATACGCGTGTTTTTTGTGTTTGTGTTTAAGATTGTGTTTATAAGTGATTTTGAGGTGTCAATCATTCTGTGCTGGAGAAGTCCCACGGGTCCAAAGCATTTAAGCAGTTAGAGGGAATGAAGATGCTTATTGTAATTCTCGCTCTCTTTCTGTCCTCTCTCTTCCTTTCTCTCTCTTTCTGCCTCTCACTCCCTCCCTCCCTCCCTCTCGCTCTCTCCCTCCATCTCTCGCTCTCTTTCTCTCTACTTTCCCTTTACTCTGTCGCCTGAAGGCACAGTACACGCCACTGCAAACTATCAATAAGCCAGCACACTAAAACTTTCAATCCGAGGTAAATATCATCCCCCTCCCACCCCTCCTGTGTGATTTTGGCGCAGGCCGCGTATATTATGAGTGGAGCTGTAATGAGATCGTTCCACAGCCATCAGAGGGGGCAATGAGTGAGGCGGTGACATGGTATGGGAGTGTATAGAGAGGGTATAGATTTTTCCTCCATGGCGGTAGGAAGGGGCTGGCTCTAAGCCCTGGTTCCTCTCCTAGTCTGTTGCTGATCATGTGTGACACGATTTAAGCCCTACGCCCACGGCAGCAGGCAGACTCCACAAGTAAAACCAAAAATGGAACCTTTTTTGTGCCTCTGCTGAGCTGTCTGTCTTAACTCAAAACCACTCAACCAAAACGTTCCTGTATCTCTTTTTCTCTCTTTTCCTTTCACCTTCATTCTCTGTCACTCATCTGCACTTCTGTCTACGGAAAAAAAAGTAATTCTTTCTCTTTGGCAAGGATACCTGGAAGGGTGGTTTTTTAAAACGATGGTGGTGATTTTCTCAAGCTGTGGCTATGATCACGAAATCACAGCTAGAATCTTTGGTCAGAAAAACATGAAAATGGCACAAATGTAGTTCACAACAACATGAAGAAATGGTCCTCCAAATGTATGCTGGGTTGGGGAGGTGGTCATGGTGGTCATTGTCCCAGCCAGACAAGCAGGCAGACAGGCAGCACAGAGAGAGCAGTGGCATTATTGTAACAGTTATTGTCACAGCCAGTCAGTTAGTGGTTGTGGATGTGGTTGAGTCATCATTCAGGGACTTTAGCTGTAAAGGACAGAAAGCAACGCAGCAACCAACCCCAGGAATCACATGATGGATGGCTTACTCACTCTGTCCATGAAGAGTGTGTGTGTGTGGAGGGGGGGGGGGGGCTCCTCTTCCTTTAGCTCCAATCACTACCGGGGAAAACCCCTCGTTAGGCCTCACCTGACCCCCCTACATACCACTCCACCCTTCCACCCCAATCCCTCCCTTCTTCAACCTACACACAGATAGAGTAAGGAGGGAGACTGTTTTGAAGGTCACCCACGATCTTGCTATTCACCCTGTCTCCTCTGACTGTTCTGCTGCTCTTTTCATGATTCCTTTACTTTCTTATCTCTCTTCATTATTTATTACTCTTTTCTCAGCCCTCATTTGCCGCCCTCTGCCTCTTGACTCCCTACACTCGTTCTTTAGATGTATCTTTCTTCACCTTCTCTATTATTGTCTCATCTCCTTTGTCACTCCTCACCATTTTCCCTCTCATCCCGCTTTCCCTATTATCTCTTTAACTTCTTCCACTGTAAAAAAAATTATCATATTTTTTTTTTAAATGGGGACCTGTGGCCTCATTATTTACCTCTCCACATTCCACTTTAAGCCTGCTGATATAAAAAAAATAAAAAGATGAAAAAACACAAAAACAGAATAAAAAAAATCCAAGGGACCACAAATGCTGTCTACTGAACTCCTAGGGAACATCCCCCCCACTGAGCGATGCCCCAGAACGAGCAGATCAAACGCCTCTCTCCCTAACTTTCTTTTTTCCCTTTCTCTCTTTTTTTCTCCACCATCCCTCTATTTTGGTGTTCCTCTTTCATGTTAGGGAATAGTGGCTTAAGTGGCTATATTGGTTTCTGACAGGATTCTCAAATGAAGCCTGTGTGAGTTGGCTGAGAGGGGGAAGTAAATTGGTTGGTTCTGGGGGCTGTGGCCCTGGTGGCGACCAATGCTGTGAACTCTTTGATCTGCACCGTTGCAGGATGAGACAGCTAGACAGCCACACACACGCATGCAGGTACACATGCACGCACACACACTCACACACACACCCATACCAACACACACACAAACACACACATAAAGTGGAGGGGTCATGGGTGGGGAGGGAGATTGAATTGGACGGATGAGTCACACTATTTTCATTCTTGGAACAAGCCTGTTTCGTTACAGTATATTCTGGTTATTGCCTATCATGACATGGGGATTGAGCGAGTGCCCTGAATTATTGATTTTCACATTGAAGGCAAGATTATGAAGGAGAAGATATGTGAAGCTACACCCCCATCTTGTGGCGGTCATGCAATATGACACCACAGGTTTGACAGGCTTTTATTGAGAGATGTGTCCTTAATAAACTGAAGCAGAAGTCAGTTGACTGTCTACTACCAACAACAGCTCAACCATGTCACAATCATGGAGCTGTTTATCCTTTTATTTATCATCTTCTCAGATCTTCGTGGGCTATAATCAGCCTTGTCTCAGGGTAGTAAGTTGGTGGTCTGTTGATATTCTCTCAGTGGTGTGGGGGCTGTGCTTTGGCAAAGTGGGTGGGGTTATATCCTGCCTGGTTGGCCCTGTCCGGGGGTACCCTCGGACGGGGCCACAGTGTCTGAGGCCTACCTGGCCTGATGATTCCTGGCTGTCCCCGGTCGACCTGGTTGTGCTGCTGCTCCAGTTTCAACTGTTCTGCCTGCAGCTATGGAACCCTGACCGGTTCACTGGACCTGCTGTGTCTCTCTCTCTCCCTCGCTCTCCTGCACCTACTGTCTCGACCTCTGAATGCTCGACTATGAAAGGCCAACTGACATTTACTCCTGAGGTGCTGACCTGTTGCACCCTCTACAACCACTGTGATTATTATTTGACCCTGCTGGTCATCTATGAACATTTGAACATCTTGAAGAGCAATCGAGCCTTAACGGCCATGTACTCTTATCCACCCGGAACAGCCAGAAGAGGACTGGCCACCCCTCAGAGCCTGGTTCCTCTTCCTAGGTTTCTGCCTTTCTACTCACTGTGCTTCTACATCTGCATTGCTTGCTATTTTGGGGTTTAAACCTCTTACGGATTAGCACTTTTTTTTCAATTTTCACCTAAAATGACATACCCAAATCTAACTGCCTGTAGGTCAGGTCCTGAAGCAAGGATATGCATATTCTTGGTACCATTTGATAGGAAACAGTTTGAAATATGAAAGGAATGTAGTAGAATATGACACAATAGATCTGGTAAAAGATAATACAAAGAAGAAAACAACCATTCTTTTGTATTATTTTTTTTGTACCATCATCTTTGAAATGCAAGAGAAAGGCCATCATGTATTATTCCAGCCCAGGTGCAATATAGATTTTGGCCACTAGATGGCATCAGTGTATGTGCAAAGTTTTAGACTGATCCAATGAACCATTTAATTTCTGTTCAAAACGTTGTATCAAGACTACCCAAATACCTAATTTGAATACCTAATACCTACCCAAATACATAATACCTACCTTAAATACCTAATACCTACCTAATTTGTTTATTAACTTTTCATGTTCAAAATTGTGCACTCTCCTCAAACAATAGTATTCTTTCACTGTAACAGTAACTGTAAAATGAACAGTGCAGTTAGATGAACAACAATTTAAGCTCTCTGACAATAGCAGATATGTTCTTGTTACTTACAACCTCGTGCTAATCGCATTAGCCTACGTTAGCTCAACCGTCCTGGGAAAGGGACTCCGATCCCGAATACGTTTGTAAGACTGGGTTTCTGTTTAGCACTTTGTGACATCTGATGTAAAAAGTGCTTCATAAATACATTTTATTTTATTTTGATTTAAAGGTGTGCCCTGTCAAAGTCCACCACCATGTCCTCTGTGGGTGTGCCCTTATAGGAGGAAGTATGTGGCTATATTCCAATTCTCTACCCTTGTCCCAAACTGGGTGAAGCCAGGGTAGAGAATCTGAAAGAAGCCAGTGTCTTGATTAATGACGGAAGATGTCTGATGCCTATGATAAAGAAAACCAAGTTCCTCAAATTATCTATATATTCACAGTGTGGGATTAGGTTGTGGCAATATTTTTTAGGACATGTCATTATGTCTTTGTTTATCATAACATATTTATATATTTTATAATTATGAACTGCGTGTTCAATAAACTCAACCATTATTGTGTTGTTGATGCCATGACCCTGATGTTGGTTTGCAGGTAAATGGAGCTGTTTCCTTGTGCATATATTTGGCAGATTTACTCAATTGTACCTGTCAAACAAGCGGGCCTACAGTATAGCCTCGCCCACAAAAAATTCAACCATTTATATTCCTAATCTGCGCACAACATACTTCCCACTCTCTATCCACTTTCTCGCATCCAGTGAAAAGCGCTTGTTTATGACAGCGCAAAAACTGTTTATGACAGGGTTTCGGGTAGCGACCTAGGGCGAAACCGGTGTTTCGTTGGACGCTGTTGTATCAGGAAGTGTCAAACATCCAATGACAAGCGGATTCTTGTTTCCACTGCGCTGATCCACCGATAAATGGTTTATCCAGCAGAAAAGTGAGTAAGGTTCACTTTTGCAGATTTTGAACATTCAAAATAGACTATTATTCACCAGAAATTACTCACGGACTATGAAGTGAGAACTTTATTGGTAGGTGAGGGTAAGCATATAGCTGCCTAGAAGTTAGTAGCCTACTCTCCCCTTCTCCAGGACAAATTGAGCGCACAAGGTGCCTCTGTTCTCGAACTCACTCTCTCCCGGACCTGACAGTTTGAAGAACTCGGTCAGAGTAAAATGGACTGGCTGTACCCACGATTTCACAAGGAGTCCCTAGCTCAAATTCTCTGTCGTTTGGGATTGTTCGTGATCTGTATGGTAAGTTAATTATTTTGTTGAATAAAATGATGTGTATCCAGCAGGTGGCAAATTATTTTCGCGTTGGATGGAGTTTTGTAGTAATAAGTAACACATTAGCTATATAAAATCAGTTAAATTATATGGGGCAACCCTCACCAAATAGGCCTAGTCACATATTTATTTAATTAGCCTACGTGAAATGCGTCTGTTTAATTATAAAACATTTTGGCGGATGTTTTGGACGGGGAGGGAGGGGGCACTTTAATATTGATTGAAATGCCAATCATTCCATCTCATACCATGCCGCTTGCAATGAAGCAGGGACAGGAGCTGCAGAGAGAGAGCGGATTATAAATTGGCCGCTATCTGTTCCAACTAACCATTCAGCTGTGGCAGTGCAATGATAAGAGGATAGAGGACAGAGAGAGTCACCAAGCTGTATCCCGGACACAGCATTCCAGCATTCTGAGAGGACAGTTATATGGATAATACCTAGCTTTGTTCGCTACCAATGAATGACCGTCAGGGTCAGGACCGTGTCCTAACTCCTTTCACCACTTGTCCTGATGTGACCTCAACTCAGAGATGTGACATGTGAAATATGTCCCTATAAACACTGATGCAGGGTTAGGTTTTGTTCAGCTCACTAATGGTTAAGATTAGGAGTTGCGGTATCTAATACTAGATCTGTGACTAAGGGCAACATGGTTCTCCCTTTGGGAAAAAAGGTATTCTGAGTAAATAAATGTTCAATAAAAAATATGTAAAAGTATTATGTTTGTTATGTCATCATCATTACTACCACCTCAAGGTGCACTGTAAAACATTTCCTGTCATTTTTCAAGGAAATTACAAGCAGTACAGTAGCCAGAAGGTTGCTGTAAATGTACAGTAAATTACTGTACAGTAAATTACCATAGATTTACAGGACTTTTACTGTAACACAAATTTACAGCATAGTACTGGAACACCTGACTACAGTAACATGCTGTATTTCTAGAATTTACAGTACATCACTGGAAGCAGAGTGGTTAGTAAACTTTTGCAGATTTACAGTGCAGGTAGCTCATGCCAACGACAGGCAGTGTATTCTGTTACATGTATTTGAAATAGGTATTTCAATACTTCCAATACGTATTTTGTCATTTGTATGTCACTGGCCTAAAATACATGTTTGTCATTTAGCAGACACTCTTGTCCAGGGCAACTTCCAGTCAGTGCATTCATCTAAGGGTGCTAAAGAAAACGCATGTCAAACAAATCTGTATCCGTTACAGGGAATGTTGTTTTAGTTAAGGATACATTGGTCTTCAATATCCTGTATTTGTAATAACATACCTTTTGGATGTATCTTTGCCCATCGCTGGCTAGTGCAAAGTACGTTATTGTAATATTCACATGAACTTGCCACCAGCTTCCTGTAGGTAACTGTAAAATGCAGAGCAATGACTGACATAGTACAAAACTGTGAAATGAGCCTACTATAATGTAAGAAAATAAATGCTACTGTAATCATGTTGGTATTTTACTGTAATCACATGGGATGAGTGCAAGCAGGTTGGCTGCTAGGTATTTGTATATTACAGCATATTTACGAATATTTGGTGTTTAATAACTTTAAGTTAATAACTAAACAAAGGCTTCCAAACTGGCAGTGATTACAAGGCAAAACAAATCAAAGGGACACTGCTTAACCCTCCTGCAGTGTTTCTGGTCGAATTGGACTGATTTACAAGTTTTCTCTCTGAAAAATGTAGTTCATTTAATCTGATTGTCATAAGGTTCCATGACTTTGTCCACACAGGGCATCTGAACACACAAAATACATTTGGCTGATTTTCATAAGATTTTGGGTGTTTTATTTAACTTTTGTACACCTGAGGTGTACAAAAATGACCGGTCATTAGAAATGAACGGGTGAGACTACAATTAGTGTCTAAAATTTAGTTCAGGCACATGCCCATTCATCAGATGGGCACACTTCGTCTCCCAAACCCCCACATGCATGTGTGTTTGAGCGCACACACACACACCCCACTCCCCTTCTTGGCTTCCATGGCAACCCAAACAGGAACCTTTCCCCAATATAATCTTTCCCCTACGGGAACCACACCTGTTGGCATTCTCACAAACAATTGCAACATTGTTTCAATAATATATATAACTTTTCTCGCAACTCTCATATATACAGTTTTTTTGAGGCCTTGCTCACAATTCATTCTGTGGCAGCACATGACCAAACGATATACTGAATGTGAGGTTCTTGATCATATATTTGATCATGACACTGGTAAGGAGGAGAGAGTCCTTGTTAAACTTTGACACAAAGTAGTCTGTGATAAATAGCACAATAAATTTCATCGGAATATTTGTTCAAGTCAAAATAATCCATACATTATGCTTTTTTTAAACTCAAAAACAAGTTGTATGAGCTCAGGTCAATGAGGCCTACAGGCCATAAACTGCAAATTAGAAACTTGTAATGTTCACAAGAACGTAAGTTGATAAAAAGATCTAACACAACATTAGGTGATAATATATGTATTATTATGGATTTATAATCTGCTATAAGGGGGCGGTCATTTTGGACCGGGAACACAGAATTAATGAACATGAAACGAACACTACAGGAGGGTTCATATTCAACCATTATAGGTTTAAGACCCACTGTCACTGTGATCTTTACCCAATATACTGTACTTTAAATCAGTTCAATTGGTACAGAATTCTCACTAACGGGTGCAACAAACATAGCCACTTAAAATATGTTAATGAGCCAGCTATTCTTTCTTCTCCCACAACATTTTTCCACAATGCTCCATCCTTTACGAAACACTGCAGTAAAATTATAGCAAAACAGGAATACAGTACTTTATTGTTAAATTGTATTGTAATACAATTACAGCAATTGCTAACAGTGAATATGTAATTGTATATTACAGTATACCAATTAATATTTACTGTTATACACCGCTTGCACTTGTAGAGGCCTTAACAAAAGTTTCTAAACTGGCACTGACTACAGGGCGAAATAGATCATTCTCGCTAATGGGTGCAACAAATATACCCCCTTTCAAGGCAATCCTCAAAATATGATAATGAGCCTGAGATTATTTCGCCCCACAACATTTTCCCACAATGCACCATAATTCACAGTATGCTGCTGTAATTCTAAATCAGTGTAGCGGAACAGCACGGTACTGTAATTTAGAATTACAGTACCTCACAGTGAAATTTTGCTGTAAATTTACAGGAATTTGTTACTGTGTGGGTGACATCTTGCGATTGTATTAATGTGAATTGTATTGTTGTTCTCCCTTCCATCCTCAACTCCAGGGAATGGTGTTGACCATGTCCATGTATCCCATGCTGAGGGCCCTGTGTGTCCAGCTCCATTCTGCCTTCACGGGGAGCTACGTACCTGGACACCACTCGGTCCTCCTCATCAACTGCCCCAATGAACAGGCAGCCAAGGACATAGGCAGGTAGGCTACCGAACAGCCAGCCTGGTCTCAGAGACGAGACATAATATAGTAAATGTAAAAGGAGGGTACTCAAATTAGTATGATATGTTACGTTTGGTATGGTTACGTAAGACAGATGGTTACTTAAAATCTTTAACCTCTCTCTGAAACTTAACCCTAACCCCTAGCCTAGCTAACGTTAGCAAGCTAGCTAACATTAGCACCCACATAGCAATCGTAACATATCCTACGTTTTGCATATTCTTTACATATTGTACATTTTCAAATTCGTAACATATAATACAAATTGTAATTTGTAGCGCATCTTACGAAATGGGTGATGGACATCCACATATTAATACATACCATACCAATCGTAACACATCATACTAAACTGAGTTTCTCGGATTTAGATACAGAATTATACAAAATGCTCTGAGACCAGGTTGGGACAACATACCATTACCACAACAGAATACTACACTCCAGTGTTGTCATACTCAAGACCAGTCTCGGTATAGAGCCCAGAGTTTTTCCTGGTGAGGACACTTGGCCAGGAAAAACTCCTGGCCCTATTAATATCACCCATGTGATATATCTAACCACTAACTAGAATATATGCTGGGTAATTAGTATTTCCACAATGCGTCAGTTCTCTCCTATTTGTAGATTACTTATTAAAAAAAACAATTAATAACAATAATAATACATACTTATTTGGAGCATTCCGGAATACTGAGTGATGTTACGTTCACTTCAGACCTAAGCTCTTATTATTGCTTTCTCTTTCTGCATTTATAGGAAATAAGTGAGTAAGCTGTGAAAGCCATAAGCCAGTGGAGTACTACTGTGAGTGCAGCTTCCTCTCTCCCTGCGTCTGTGGTGCATGTAGATGAGCTATTCTCTGTTTACCGTGTGCCTGCCTGGAGAGAACACTGAGTAGCTTTCAAACAAGCCACAATCTTCTGCCAAAATGTAAATGGCCATCCTCCCTCCTGTCTTCACAGGTTAGAGCAGTCAAATCAAGTTAAACAAAAACTATTTTTTTTTGTCATATGCTTCGTCAAACAACTGGTGTAGACTAACAGCGAAAAGCCTATTTATACAAGCCCTTCTAACAATGCAGAGAGAAAAAAATGATAACACAAGGAATAAATATACAATAAGTAACAATAACTTGGCTATATACATGGGGTAACAGCCGAGTCGATTTACAAGGGTATGAGGTAATTGAGGTAGATATGTACATATACAGTGCCTTGTAAAAGTATTCATCCCCCTTGGCAATTTTCCTATTTTGTTGCATTACAACCTGTAATTTAAACAGATTTTTTATTTGGATTTCATGTAATGGACATACACAAAATAGTCCAAATTGGTGAAGTGAAAAAAATGACTTGCTTCAGAAAATCTTTTTAAATAAAAAAATTAAAAATTAAAAGTGGTGCATGCATATGTCTTCACCCCCTTTGCTATGAAGCCCCTAAATATGATCTGGTTCAGCCAATTACCTTCAGAAGTCACATAATTAGTTTAAAAAAGTCCACCTGTGTGCAATCTAAGTGTCACATGATCTGTCACATGATCTCAGTACATATACACCTGTCCTGAAAGGCCCCAGTGCCTGCAACACCTCTAAACAAGGGGCACCACCAAGCAAGTGGCACCATGAAGGCCAGGGAGCTCTCCAAACAGGTCAGGGACAAAGTTGTGGAGAAGTACAGATCAGGGTTGGGTTATAAAAAAATATCAGAAACTTTGAACATCCCACGGAGCACCATTAAATCCATTATTAAAAACCTGAAAGAATATGGCACCACAACAAACCTGCTAAGAAAGGGCCGCCCACCAAAACTCACAGACCAGGCGAGGAGTGCATCAATCAGAGAGGTAACAAAGAGCAAAGATAACCCTGAAGGAGCTGCAAAGCTCCACAGCGGAGATTGGAGTATCTGTCCATAGGACCACTTTAAGCCGTACATTCTACAGAGCTGGGCTTTACGGAAGTGTGGCCAGACAAAAATAAGCAAACATGTTTGGTGTTCGCCAAAAGGCATGTGGGAGACTCCCCAAGCATATGTAAGAAAGTACTCTGGTCAGATGAGACTCAAATTTAGTTTTTTGGCCATCAAGGAAAACACTATGTCTGGCGCAAACCCAACACCCTTCATCACCCTGAGAACACCATCCCAGGGACTGGGAAACTGGACAGAATTTAAGGAATGATGGATGGCACTAAATACAGGGATATCCTTGAGGGAAACCTGTTTCAGTCTTCCAGAGATTTGAGACTGGGACGGAGGTTCACCTTCCAGACAATGACCCTAAGCATACTGCTAAAGCAACACTCGAGTGGTTTACGTCTTGGAATGGCCTTGTCTTGGAATGGCCTAGTCAAAGCCTGGACCTCAATCCAATTCAGAATCGGTGGTATGACTTAAAGATTGCTGTACATCAGTGGAACCCATCCAACTTGAAGGAACCGGAGAAGTTTTGCCTTGAAGAATGGGCAAAAATCCCAGTGGCTAGATGTGCCAAGCTTATAGAGACATACCCCAAGAGACCTGCAGCTGTAATTGCTGCAAAAGGTGTCTCTACAAAGTATTGACTTTGGGGGGGGTCAAGATGCCCTCAATTGACTTTTTCAGCCAGTCAAGGTGCCCTCAATGGTGCAGCTGTAGAACTTTTTGAGAATCTGAGAGCCCATGCCGAATCTTTTTAGGATCCTGAGGGGGAAGAGGCGTTGTCGTTCCTTCTTCACGACTGTGTTGGTGTGTGTGGTCCATGATAATTCCTTAGTAAACGAGGAACTTGAATCTCTCGATCTGCTCCACTGCTGCCCTGTCGAAGTGAATGGAAGCATGCTCTGCCCTCCATTTCCTGTAGTCCACGATCAGCTACTTTGTCATACTGACATTGAGGGAGAGGTTGTTGTCCTGGCACCACACTGCCAGGTCACTGACCTCCTCCCTATAGGCTATCAAATCAAATTGTATTTGTCACATACACATGGTTAGCAGATTGGAGTGGGTCTAGGGTGTCAGGTAGGGTGGAGGTGATATGGTCCTTGACTAGTCTCTCAAAGCACTTCATGTCTCTCAAATCACTTCATGAAGACGGAAGTGAGTGCTACGGGGCGGTAGTCGTTTAGCTCAGTTACCTTAGCTTTCTTGGGAACAGGAACAATGGTGGCCCTCTTGAAGCATGTGGGAACAGCAGACTGGGATAGGGATTGATTGAATATGTCCGTAAACACACCAGCCAGCTGGTCTGCGCATGCTCTGAGGGCGCGGCTGGGGATGCCGTCTGGGCCTGCAGCCTTGCGAGGGTTAACACGTTTAAATGTTTTACTCACCTCGGCTGCAGTGAAGGAGAGGCCGCATGTTTTGGTTGCAGGCCGTGTCAGTGGCACTGTATTGTCCTCAAAGCGGGCAAAAAAGTTAGTCTACCTGGGAGCAAGACATCCTGGTCGTGACGGGGCTGGTTTTCTTTTTGTAATCCGTGATTGACTGTAGACCCTGCCACATACCTCTTGTGTCTGAGCCGTTGAATTGAGATTCTACTTTGTCTGTATACTGACGCTTAGCTTGTGGTTGTCTGACGCAATACGAAACATATCCCAGTCCACGTGATGGAAGCAGTCTTGGAGTATGGAATCAGATTGGTCGGACCAGCGTTGAACAGACCTCAGCGTGGGAGCTTCTTGTTTTAGTTTCTGTCTGTAGGCAGGGATCAACAAAATGTAGTCGTGGTCAGCTTTTCCGAAAGGAGGGCGGGGCAGGGCCTTATATGCATCGCGGAAGTTAGAATAGCAGTGATCCAAGGTTTTGCCAGCCCTGGTTGCGCAATCGATATGCTGATACAATTTAGCGAGTCTTGTTTTCAGATTAGCCTTGTTAAAATCGCCAGCTACAATGAATGCAGCCTCAGGATGTATGGATTCCAGTTTGCAAAGAGTCAAATAAAGTTAGTTCAGAGCCATCGATGTGTCTGCTTGGGGGGGAATATATACGGCTGTGATTCTAATCGAAGAGAATTCCCACATTTGATTGTGAGGAATTCTAAATTAGGAAGGGCTTGAGTTCCTGTATGCTTTTGTGACCACACCACGTCTCGTTAGCCATAAGGCATACGCCCCCGCCCCTCTTCTTACCAGAAAGATGTTTGTTTCTGTCGGCGCGATGCATGGAGAAACCAGCTGGC
Organism: Oncorhynchus mykiss; assembly: GCF_057628025.1. Lineage (NCBI taxonomy): Eukaryota > Metazoa > Chordata > Actinopteri > Salmoniformes > Salmonidae > Oncorhynchus > Oncorhynchus mykiss. The sequence continues at coordinate 37,615,950 of NC_143050.1, read as the reverse complement.
TGCACCGACTCCGATAGCGTCTCTCCAGTGAGCCATGTTTCCGTGAAGCAAAGAACTTTACAGTCTCTGATGTCCCTCTGGAATGCTACCCTTGCTCGGATTTCATCAACCTTGTTGTCAAGAGACTGGACATTGGCGAGAAGTATACTGGGGAGTGGTGCACGATGTGCCCGTCTCCGGAGTCTGACCAGAAGACCGCTACGTTTCCCTCTTTTACGAAGTCGCTCCATCCATTCCATTGTCCTGGGTGAAAGGCAGAACACAGGATCCGCTTCGCGAAAGTCATATTCTTGGTCGTACTGATGGTGAGTTGACGCTGCTCTTATATTCAGTAGTTCTTCTCGACTGTATGTAATGAAACCTAAGATGACCTGGGGTACTAATGTAAGAATTAACACGTAAAAAAAACAAAAAACTGCATAGTTTCCTAGGAACGCGAAGCGAGGCGGCCATCTCTGTCGGCTATCTCAATGTCGTCGGTGATCAGGCCAACCACTGTCGTGTCGTTTGCAAACTTAATGATGGTGTTGGAGTTGTGCATGGCCACGCAGTCATGGGTGAACAGGGAGTACAGGATGGGACTAAACACGCACCCCTGAGGGACCACAGTGTTGATGGTCAGTGTGACGAATGTGTTGTTGCTTACCCTTACCACCCATCAGGAAGTCCCGGATTCAGCTGCAGATGGAAGTGTTCAGTCCCAGGGTCCTGAGCTTAATGATGAGCTTGGAGGGCACTATGGAGTTGTCCAGGTGGGAGAGGGCAGTGTGGAGCAGACCTGGGATAACTATAGTTTTAAATATGCTTTGTGGAAAGTAACTATTTTTTGGGCAGAACAAATAGTTACATTGGAGGTGACAACTATTTAAATACAGATCTGAAAAAAATTAGATGTTTAACTATTTAAATACAGATCTCAGAAAGTGACTATTTTTCAGATTTGCTGCCTTCAACTAATATCAGGGCTGCAACTGGGGCTGCATGTTCCAGATAGAAATATAATGACTAGAGCACACACAATGTCCTATAATATTTCAATCTATCGGACAGCAGATAATATTTTATCTAAATCAAATCAAGCTTTATTTATAAATCACATTTCAGACATGGAATGCAATGCAATGTGCTTTACAGGGAAAAAAACAACAAATAAAAAACAATGAAAATAATGCTGAAATATTTACTACACAAAATACACTATATATACCACGGTAAGTGGACACCCCTTCAAATGAGTGGATTCAGCTATTTCAGCCACTCCCGTTGCTGTTAGTTGTTTAAAATTGAGCACAAAGCCATGCAATATCCATAGAGAAACATTGGCCGTAGAATGGCCTTACTGAAGAGCTAAGTGACTTTCAACGTGGCACCGTCATAGGATGCCACCTTTCCAACAATTTGTCAAATTTCTGCCCTTCTAGAGCTTCTCCGGTCAACTGTAAGTGCTGTTATTGTGAAGTGGAAACGTCTAGGAGCAACAACAACTCAGCCGCAAAGTGGTAGGCCACACAAGCTCACAGAATGGGACCGCAGGGTGCTGAAGTGTGTATAGCGCATAAAAATGGTCTGGCAGTCAGATGGACTAATCTGGGTTTGGCGGATGCAAAGAAAATGTTACCTGCACCAATGCATTGTGCCAAATGTATAGTTTGGTGGGGGAGGAATGATGGTCTGGGGCTGTTTTTCATGTTTCTGGCTAACCCCTTAATTCCAGTGAAGGGACACCTTAATTCTACAGCATACAGAAATTACATTCTATATGCTTCTGTGCTTCCAACATTGGCTCTACAGTTTGGGGAAGGCCCTTTCTTGTTTCATTGTGACAATGCCCCCGTGCACAAAGCGAGGTCCATACAGAAATAGTTTGTTGAGATTGGTGTTTAATAACTTGACCTGCCTGCACAGATCCCTAACCTCAACCCAATCGACACCTTTGGGATGAATTGGAACGCCGACTGCGAGCCAGGCCTCATCGCCCAACATCAGTGCCCGACTTCACTAATGCTCTTGTGCCTGAATGGAAGCAAGTCCCTGCAGCAATGTTCCAACATCTAGTGGAACGCCTTCTCAGAAGAGTGGAGGCTGTTATAGCAGCAAAGGGATGACCAACTCCATTTTAATGCCAATGATTTTGGAATTACATGTTCGAAGAGCAGGTGTCCAAGTACTTTTGGTCATGAGTGTACGTAATGTGCATTCAGAAAGTATTCAGAACCCTTCACTTGTTCCACATTGTGTTACGTTGCAGCCTTATTCTAAAATGGAATAAATTGTTATATTTCCTCATCAATCTACACACAATAACCCATAATGCCGTAGCAATTTTTTTTTTTTTGAAATGTTTGCAAAAATATCACATTTTCATAAGTATTCAGACCTTTTGCTCAGTACTTTGTTGAAGCATGACGCTAGAAGCTTGGCACACCTGTATTCTTCTCTGCAGATCCTCTCAAGCTCTGTCAGGTTGGATGGGGAGCATTGCTGCACAGCTATTTTCACGTCTCTCCAGAGATGTTCCATCTGTTTTAAGTCCGTGCTTAGGCTGGGCCACTCAACGACATTCAGAGACCTGTCCCGGAACCACTCCTGCATTGTCTTGGATGTGTGCTTAGGGTCGTTGTCCTGTTAGAAAGGTGAACCTTTGCCACAGTCTAAGGTCCTGAGCGCTCTGGAGCAGGCTCATCTTTCCATCGATCCTCCCATCTCCACAGACGAACTCTGGAGCTCTGTCAGATTGACCATCGGGTTCTTCGTCACCTCCCTGACCAAGGCCCTTCTCCCCCGATTGCTCTGTTTGCCGGGCGGCCAGCTCTAGGAAGAGTCTTAGTGGTTCCAAACTTCTTCCATTTAAGAATGACCTTCAATGCTGCAGACATTTTTCTCTACCCTTCCCCAGATCTGTTCCTCGACACAATCCTGTCTCAAAGATCTACAGACAATTCCTTCGACCTCATGGCTTGGTTTTTTCTCTGACATGCACTGTCAACTGTGGTACCTTATATAGACAGGTGTGTGCCTTTCTAAATCATGTCCAATATATTTAATTTACCACAAGTGGACTCCAACCAAGCTGGAGAAACAGACTTCTCACAAGTCCTCAACTGGCAGCTTCATTAAATAGTGCCCGCAAAACACCAGTCTCAAAGTCAACAGTGAAGAGGCGACTCCGGGATGCTCTAGGCAGAGTTGCAAAGAAAAAGTACATATCTCAGACTGGCCAATAAAAATAAAATATTAAGATGGGCAAAATAACACAGACACTGGACAGAGGAACTCTGCCTAGAAGGCCAGCATCCCAGTCGCCTCTTCACTGTTTGAGACTGGTGTTTTGCGGGTACTATTTAATGAAGCTGCCAGTTGAGGACTTGTGAGGCATCTGTTTCTCAAACTAGACACTCCAATATACCTGTCCTCTTGCTCAGTTGTGCACCGGGGCCTACCACTCCTTGTTCTATTCTGGTTAGAGCCCGTTTGCGCTGTTCTGTGAAGGGAGTAGTACACAGCGTTGTACAAGATCTTCAGTTTCTTGGCAATTTCTCGCATGGAATAGCTTTCATTTCTCATAACAAGAACAGACTGACGAGTTTCAGAAGAAAGTTCTTTGTTTCCAGACATTTTGAGCCTGCAATCGAACCCACAAATGCTGATGCTCCAGATACTCAACTAGTCTAAAGAAGGCCAGTTTTATTGCTTCTTTAATTAGCACAACAGTTTTCAGCTTCGCTAACATAATTGCAAAAGGGTTTTCTAATGATCAATTAGTCTTTAAAAATCATACATTTGGATTAGCTAACACATCGTGCCATTGGAACACAGGAGTGATGGTTGCTGATAATGGGCCTCTGTATGCCTATGTAGATATTCCATTTAAAAATCTTCCGTTTCCATCTACAATTGTAATTTACGACATCAACAATGTCTTCACTATACAGTGCCTTGCGAAAGTATTCGGCCCCCTTGAACTTTGCAACCTTTTGCCACATTTCAGGCTTCAAACATAAAGATATAAAACTGTATTTTTTTGTGAAGAATCAACAACAAGTGGGACACAATCATGAAGTGAAACAACATTTATTGGATGGGAGACTCTGTCCATAGGACAACAATCAGTCGTATAGTGCACAAATCTGGCCTTTATGGAAGAGTGGCAAGAAGAAAGCCATTTCTTAAAGATATCCATAAAAAGTGTTGTTTAAAGTTTGCCACAAGCCACCTGGGAGACACACCAAACATGTGGAAGAAGGTGCTCTGGTCAGATGAAACCAAAATTGAACTTTTTGGCAACAATGCAAAACGTTTTGTTTGGCGTAAAAGCAACACAGCTCATCACCCTGAACACACCATCCCCACTGTCAAACATGTTGGTGGCAGCATCATGGTTTGGGCCTGCTTTTCTTCAGCAGGGACAGGGAAGATGGTTAAAATTGATGGGAAGATGGATGGAGCCAAATACAGGACCATTCTGGAACCTGATGGAGTCTGCAAAAGACCTGAGACTGGGACGGAGATTTGTCTTCCAACAAGACAATGATCCAAAACATAAAGCAAAATCTACAATGGAATGGTTCAAAAATAAACATATCCAGGTGTTAGAATGGCCAAGTCAAAGTCCAGACCTGAATCCAATCGAGAATCTGTGGAAAGGACTGAAAACTGCTGTTCACAAATGCTCTCCATCCAACCTCACTGAGCTCGAGCTGTTTTGCAAGGAGGAATGGGAAAAAATTTCAGTCTCTCGATGTGCAAAACTGATAGAGACATCCCCCAAGCGACTTACAGCTGTAATCGCAGCAAAAGGTGGCGCTACAAAGTATTAAATTAAGGGGGCTGAATAATTTTGCACGCCCAATTTTTCAGTTTTTGATTTGTTAAAAAGTTTGAAATATCTAATAAATGTCGTTCCACTTCATGATTGTGTCCCACTTGTTGTTGATTCTTCACAAAAAAATACAGTTTCATGTCTTTATGTTTGGAGCCTGAAATGTGGCAAAAGGTCGCAAAGTTCAAGGGGGCCGAATACTTTCGCAAGGCACTGTATTTCTGGTCAATTTGATGTTATTTTAATGGACAAAAACAAGGACAATTCTAAGTGACCCCAAAGTTTTGACAGGAAGTGTACATGTAAATGAATCAATACATTCTAGTATGGTAACATGATTAAGTATATTTCAAGCTAGAATCCAACAGCTGGAAATAATCCTGGAACCCCTGCGGTTAGGGTGAATCCTGTCTCTGTTAAAAAGTGCTGGTTTCTTCCACAGCAAATCAAAGTTGTCACACAAAGTTGCAAAGTTTCTTCAGGTACTTGTTGATGAGTCAGCTGAAACGTACCGAACCCCTTCGGTATCACGGGAGGGGATCAGAGATGATTATTATATTCCCTGTGCTAGCGAGCATGTTTAAAACATTTTTGTAGTCCTCCCTCCGATCACCTAAAACGAAGGTCGTTAAACCTATGTGAGTGACGATGGTCTCAATGTTAGAGTAGTTGGCCAGAACCGTGGGCAGGAGGGAGTTGATGTCATGGACAGAGGCTCCTTGGTGACAGTGGACCTTGGTCGGTCCACAGATCATAGGCAGGCCAAAATCTCTCACCATCAAGCTGCCCACCATGATGTTGGTTGTGATGGAATCCGATGGGGAAGCAACCTGTTGAACTGTGGTTGCCATGGCCGTGAGGGAGGTGCCACTGGGCGGCCGCCGGCTGTTGGTAAACATCCAGGATCCGTGCTGACTCCCAGGGCTGGTAGGTCCGGCACCAAGGGGAGCAAACCAGTTTGATAACTGGATTGTATCTTCTTGGATAGATGAAGGGTGCCCAGACTGCCTCCCCAATCTCTTACGCCTTGTGAGTGTCCAGTCTCCCATGGGCCACGGAGTTGAGTTTAACTTCTGTCTGTTGGATTGGGACAGATGACGTCTGTTTCTATATGAATATTATTTTCATTTCCATTCTCCTGAACATACCCCAGGTGTAGATAATCAAGTATACCCAAGCAACCAACCAATTATATTGTGTACAGATAAGTATAAATAAGCTTTGACACTATGCTGCACAGCAAATTCTCCACTGTTGAAATAAAACAAATGAACACTGACATATAGACACCGGAACAGTGTTAAATTAATACACTGCTTAGTCTAAAGCCGTATTCAAATATTTCCCGCCTTGCCTTTCGGTTAAATTGTGGAGTTACCACCCATGACTGTATTTGTTATGGGTTCATCCATTTTCTGTCCGATGGATTTCACGGATCTCTCAAGTGAGATCCAAAGTGAATAAAATACAAAATACATATATATTTCCTAAGGCCTTATTTTGAGGACCTAGTTTTACCCTAATACAGGGACCTGAAACTCATGCACATTTTCTGCCCAGTTCTGGTGTGGAGTGCAATAGGGATTGCATCACCTGTGGATCTGTTAGTGAGGTATGCGAATTGGAATGGGTCACGGGTGTCTGGGATGATGGTGTTGATGTGGAGCCATGACCAGGCTTTCAAAGCATTTCATGGCTACAGACGTGAGTGCTATGAGGTAGTCATTTTAGAGTGGTTACTTTGGCATTCTTGGGATGTTGGGATGTCCATGGCTTCTGTTTGAGCTATGTAGGTACTGTCACTGTGGGGACGACATCGTCGATGCACTTATTAAGGAAGCCGGTGACTGATGTGGTCAATGCCTCAATGTTTTTGGATGAATCCCGGAACATATTGCAGACTGTGCTATGAAACAGTCCTGTAGCTTTGCATCCACTTCATAGGGCCACGTCCGTATTGAGCGCATCACTGGTACTTCTTGTTAGAGGGCGAGGGAGTAAAGGTGATCTAGAGTTTTATCTCCTCTAGTTGTGCAGGTGGCATGTTGGTAAAAAAAAAAAAATGAGGTGAGACAGATTTCAGTTTTGCAGTAGCATTGAGGAAATGTTCTCAATTGTTTTCAAAATTAGAAACAACATATCCTCAAAATAACCAGATCATATCCATAAGTGTTTTAATTGATGTCTCTCTCCTCCTTCCCACTCTTGTCCACAGAGCCCTTATGGAGAGGAGGATGGCAGCATGCATCAATATTCTGCCCAGGACTTCTACGATGTAAGTTCTGTCTGGCTAGCTGGCACGCATGCACTTCTTGAGTATGGGTACCCGTTGCTAAGGAAATCACTATTGTGGTTACTTGACTGAATGTAAATGACTCACATTACCACAAGAGAGTGAGAAAGTTTCAATCTAAAGTGTGTAAGCCTGTAAATGCATTGGCCATGAATAAGAAAGTGTGTTCTGTTCTCATAGAGGCTTGTCAATGTTTTACCAGCTACTCAACAAGGTGCTACTGGATTTACACCTTCAGGAAACAGAACAGCAGTGACCTGCTACTAAAATAGTTACTTATCTACAAGTTGAATGCACAATGTCATTGAGCCACCAAAAGAAGGTCAGATAAGGACAGAGTGCAATGACTGGCATTTTATTTTACCAGGCAAGTCAGTTAAGAACAAATTCATTTTTTCAATGATGGCCTAGGAACAGTGGTTTAACTGCCTTGTTCAGGGGCAGAGCGACAGATTTTTACCTTGTCAGCTCAGGGATTCGATCTTGCAACATTTCGGTCCAACACTCTAACCACTACCTGCTGGGTATCGCCATTAACTCTCCTTTAACTCAGTATTCAACTGATTGATACGTAACTATTTTAGTAGCAGGTCAGGCTGTTCTATTTCCTGAAAGTGTAACTTCAGTAACACCTCGTTGAGTAGCTGTTTAAACATTGACAAGCCTCTATGAGAACAGACCATACATTCTTATCCATGGCCTAAGATAAGAGAAAGCTAGATGGAGTAAGATACAGCAACAGCCACCAGGCCAGAATCAAGTGCCAAACCCTCAACTTAGCAGGCCATTGTGTGACTTGTGTCACTGTAGAGAAACTGTGGATATTGGCCAGCTGTCAGTCAAAGTGGCTGTGTCTGTTACTGAATGTCCTGCTTGACTTGAGACTAACTGTTTGTGCAACCATGAGTGAGAGTGTTTTATTCCAGTTTATCTAATGTGTTGTGTTATGAAATGACATTATCTATGACTATGGGCAAAGATGGTCTCTTGTGAAAGAGTCACGTGTGGCCTTGTGTCAATCAGTGGTTCTCAATTCTCTCCTCAGGGACCCCCAGCTATTCCAGATGTAATTCACTTCATTTAACGTGTCAATTAACACAATAATTTTAATAATATAATATGGCTGACCAGATGTTTCTTCAAAAGGATCCAAAAATAACCTTTCAGATTATCCATAAAGGTTCTATAAAGAACTATCGTGTCTTTACTATAATTTCCCAATATAACCTTTCAGATATTTTCATATCTGATCAATAATCTTCTGATTAATGATTTATTTATTTTCCCTCACCTTAGTCTCATTCTAAGCGTCGTAAATTGTTGGTTATCTGCACGAATCCTAGTCTTCACTATGAGTCATCCATACATCAATTGTCCTAAATCATGTATTTATTACTAACTAAGTAATTCATATAAATGCATAAACAAACAGTAAATATGGTTACATGAGATGATAGAATGTGCCCTAGTGGGCTGAACCGGCATGGAGGCTTGTTAGACAAAGGGGCAATGGGGGTGTCGACTAAGAAGTCCCTACAGAGTTAATTATAACAATTAAAATGCTAATCCCTTACACATGAACGCTCACTCATTCGGGAACAATTGCAATCAATATATATATTTACGCTCAGTGTGTCGTCTTGATCGCTGGTGAAAAGTCTTTCTTTTGTAGAATTGTCCGTCTCTCTCTCTCTGTGTTGTTTAGAGGGGATAGTTCGAAGTGACATTCATTGTAGAATGGATGTTTCGGCGGTTGTCGTTCTTCGCGTTCAATGATACCGAATTCCTAGCTGCAGACTAGTAATCAATATCAAAGACTTGTTCTTATTCTGTCGGTATCGATAGTATAAGAGTAACCACGTGGTATGGTTAAAAGATTCAGCAATGGTCTACAACCTTTGTCCTCCCCTAATGGAGAAAAACATGGTCTGCTGATAATTTCTCAAAGTTGGGTTTTATTCGGAATGGCAGAAAAGGGCTGTCCCAGGATGTCTGACCCTAACTGGGCTCAGGGGCGGTCCTCTAATTTAGTTCAAATCCAATTGGGAATTTTATTTTTCTTCATTAAACAGTCCACAATCATATTACACCATTATACAAACAGTATCATACTCACTCATTCATCTTATACAACAATTAGATGTAAACCTCATATATGAGGCTATTATATAAACAGCGTTATGGTAATGTGGCCACACCGTCTCTCTTGAGCTTCCCAAGTTGTGACAAACGCACCAGTTCGTAGCTGGATTCTTCACCGATCTTTTACACTTTCTCTGGAACATGAAATTTGTTCGTACCTCGAGTTCTGTGAGGTGGAAGGATTTCCTTTGTCCTCTGTGAAAGTTTACCCTCTAATACTGTGAGGCAGGGTCTTCTGAGGAATTTACGACCTCTGACCACAGCAGCCTAGTTGAAGGAGGAAAGGGGGGCGGCAGGGAGCGGGGGATGGGGTTGCTATACTCAGAGACCAACGTCATGACAGAACCATAAAAAGGGGTTCTAGATAGCCCCACAAAAGGTAACCATAATGGAACCCATTTTTGGTCCTTTTTAAAAAAAAAATGTTCTTGATAGCACTCTGTGGTTACAAGCAGGGCATAACATTTACTTTTTGTCCAGAAAGATGGCAGCCACTCAGATTTTTTTACAACCCAAAATATTTTTTATCCCGCTAATATTACACCAATAAAACACCCAAAATGTATGAGCATGCTTTGTAATGTTTCTAAAACAATAAATGTATTACTAGTAAGAAGTAATGTGCAATATTGTTTAATTTATTTACATTTTTGTGACGGAATTATTTTAACCAAAATATCACAGATGAGACAAAAATGTTAATCTGCCAGTGTAAGGGCGGAAGGATACCGTGGTTGCATGACTAGAGACATATTTGTGCCTGTGAGATTGAGTTTGACAAGTAGAAACATTGTCTTTTCTTCCCTAGCAGTTGAAACTCAAACTTAGGAAAAAAAATTTAGCTTGTGATGAAAAACCTTTAAATAGCCAAGAAACACAAGGACAAATTCTCACTTCAGTAGACTTTCACTTCAAGTAAATTAGACCAACTTTTATGTCTGTGCTCAGCTCTTCTAAAAATGAATCTTTTACTCAGCTCTTCATGTGTGCACAGCCAGCCCCCAGTAAGGCAGTGTTGCAGCGCGAGGTGGAATAGGCTAAATCGGATTCGTAGTTATTTGATTTTGTGCGATTATTTAACCAGCTATGAAACAAAACGTCAGAAATAATTTGAAAACAGCTCCTGCAGCATTTATTTTACTATTTATGATAATACTTGACTATTGTTATTAACAAATGTGAGTGAAATGCTCGCGCTGGGGAGCCCTGACCACCCGCTAATGTGGCTGGTGAAATTAACATCTGAAGGGCACTGCATGGTCATTCCGATCGCTGGATTTGCCGTGCAGCATTTACAGTGATATGATTGACCGGCTCAGATCAGTCTTATGTAGCAAAATTTGAAAGTTGATAAACTCACTTTTGAGAAAAGTGCCTTTGAATGTTTTGGTACCTCCTGGAGAGCTCTCCGTTGTCTACACCCATTCAGCATTGTTCACACTCTCTTAAGCCAGCCCCACCTATCTCTTTAAGGATTCACATGTGAGGTCATGTGCTAAACAGTGAGTAGTGTAGTAAAGAATAAGACTAAAAGTGGTATTAGCCTACAATAAGGAAAAATTCTAGGTAAACAGAAAGTGTCCAGATAAAAATATTTCAGAAATATTAGGTGACGCTAGCCCAGACACCGTTGTCTAAATTGATGGGTCATGTGAAAGAAATGCTATAACCTCCAGCCACATCCAGTGGTGGAATAAGTACTAAATTGTCATACTTGAGTAAATCTAATGATAGAAACCTTCAAAGTAAAATACTTGGTTTATTTTTAAAAGTATCAAAAGTATAAATAATTTCAAATTCCTTATATTAAACCAGACAGACCAATTTTTTATTTACAGATAGCCAGGGGCACACTCCAACATAATTTACAAATGAAGCATTTGTGTTTAGTGTGTCTGCCAGATCAAATGCAGTAGGGATGACCAGGGATGTTCCCTTGATAAGTAGTGAAGTAAAAGATTCCAAAAATATAAATAGCAAAGTAATGCAGAGATATTATAGTACTTTAAAGTATTTTCTGAGGCAACCTTCGTCAGCCTCAGAAAGCCTGGCCTCTCAACAATTTGAAATGGCATCATGTCCTTTGCCATGTAATACGAAAAGGACTGCAGTGAGGTCTTGAGCATTTTTTTGACGTGGGTGCATAAGCAGCCTGACTTTTTAAATGCTTGCTCGAGTGTCTGTGTCACAACTGTAGAGGAGGGACCGGTAGCATCACTGGGTTTGCCTGCTGCACACCCACTCTGTAAACAAGGGAAAAGCAAATGTATTATTATTACTAGTATTGTTACATTATGATTATTATTCACTTACACACAGTCTCTTCGGTGTTGCATTTGAGTATATGCAATGACCCAATGGACAATTTACATAAATACAAATGAGTCTTAAGACTGTGATGGTAATTGTAATGAGCCCAACAATTGACATAAACCTTGTATAGTCTTGTATAGTCTTGTATAGTGTTTCTCCTGTTGGAACACTTTTACAACCAAGTCGACGTCTGCTGGATTTTAAATTAACAAAATATGTTGGTGGGTGACTAAACTACCTAACGTGTTATCGTGTGCAATGGGCGAATAGAGTCTGCAGACACACGATGCAGACACACAAGGTATACAGCAGCAGAACAACGTGTAGTGTTTTTACAAGAGTAAATAACACTGAAAGCTTCAGTTTACATTATTGACAAGCTATTAGCAAGTTAGACAAACCTTAACATTTTTCCCCATTCCGAAGTCCCCACATCATGCATTGAGCTAAAAGTTCACTTACCTTGCATTCGCTATAAAGTAGTGGGTGGTGGTCACCAAGATGACTCAAAAGATTTTAAATGTTTCGCATCCATTTTTTGTTGTTGCATGTTCTGCAGACAGGGTGACCATCTTCAATTAAGTTTCCCTCAGCACTCTTATGAACCCCAAAATACGACCACACTTCAGATTTGGTCCTCTTGGAAGGCTGAAAAATCTCCCGAGCGCTGTCACTGCCTTCCGCCATGTTTTCACACAAAGCAACAACACTCACGTTGCATGCTGCGCCTGCTTCAGACTGTTGCTAACTTTGGTTGATGCTGGACAGTATTTACAGTGAGTTTTTCAAACCGTGGTAATCAAACATGATTTTAATTATAATTAATATTTGAAATGGTAATATTAATCGTCAGGAATTTTACCGTGGTTTATCGTGAACCCGTAACCGTTTCATCCATACGTTACACACACTTCATACACGTAAGTTAATGTTAGCTAGCAAGCCAGCCACCGCTAATGTTAAGCTAATTTAGAAATGTAATGTTAACGTTAGCTAGCTAGCTATTTTTTTTACTTGAATCCCAGTCCATAAAGTAACGTTACAAGCAATACAAACCGATTGTCATAGATAGCTAAAGATAACCCAATAGGTTCAATGTTAATCAGCAAGCAGCCATCGAACTGCAGCTGGCTGTCTAACAGCAAGCTTTAACTAGCAATACAAACCGATTGTCATAGCTAGCTAAAGTTAACCAAATAGGTTCAATGTTAGCTAACTAACATTAGGCTATAACTAGCCATGCAAAATGGCATTCTGAGAAAACATCACTAACGCTACCCACACTTCATACACATAAATTAATCTACAATGTCTTCTTCAATTAAATTGTTTGTACCTAAATCAGGGAAGGTTTTTACCTAAATTTCTCATCTGATTCATTTTCATAATCAAAGTCTCAGCATGCCACGACCTTCCTCCAGAAATTAATCCACAACTTTTTCCCACTGACCTTTGTCAATAGCGCCCAATAAATTCAGGGCAGCAAAGTTATTGAGAGCAGTAGCAACATATTTGCAGTTCTCCATGGCTAACGTTATATATTTAAAAAAAACTGCAGTAAAAAGCATTTTCTACGCATAACGACCAGCTAATTTTATAGACACAAGATGCTACATGGCAGACCAATCTGAAACGAATTTCTCTGAATGTCCAGCCGACTCATTATCTCAGCCACTCATGGCTAGGGTGAAGGTTCCTGACTTTCTTTGGCTAATCCCACAGGGCTTGTAATTTAACAACTTTATTCATATTTACAGATGACATAAATTTGTTATCGAGAAGGCAATTCTCCCAAAAAACGCATATTGATAAAAATAAAAACAATTACGTTCAAACGTCTCTCCTGTGAAGTCATGACTTGCGACATATGGCTAGTTTCCTGAATTGGGTCATATATGTCCACTGCTGAAGTCAGTGCATTCATACTTCTTGCGCTTCGCAAGCGCAGAGCTGTTGTGAAGGTAGTTGTCAAGGAAGTGAGTTTGTGTTTATGCAGGATCTCCTACCCCAACTACCGTCAACCAATCATGTCAATGCAGAGCAGCCCTATGGAGCCCATATGGAGCCCTCCGCATTGTTACAAAATATGAGAGGTGCATGGCGATGCGGTACAAAGCTCATTTTGGCCTTTGCGTGCCTATGGAGGCTCTGCATTTGCGTCACACCATCCATATATCACCTCCAACCACATTTTCGGATCAAGCATGAATTTGCTCTTACCTGCCAATGTCAAATTCTACCTGCATTTGACAGGTGGTGGATGTTAACTTCTAGGTCCTGGTTACAAGCCAAATAACCTCTATCTGGTACTATTTAGAACCATTATATTTGAGTGTGTATTTTTTTAATCTATTTTTTTAATTGAACCTTTATTTAATTAGACAAGTCAGTTAAGAACAAATTCTTCTTTACAATGACGGTCTACCCCGGCCAAACCCGGACTACACTGGGCCTATTGTGCGCCACCCTATGGGACTCCTAATCACGGCCGGATGTGATACACTACACAGAAGTATACTTTTCACTGTGTGTGTACAATTTCCTACTGCATGTCCCAAGGTTTTTTTTTTTTTTTGTCCCATAGGTATTACTGGAAAGGAGAGGTTCAAGATGCGACAGAAATTCTGATGGTAAGGTTATTTGGCAGAGCTTTTAAGTCTCTGGCCAGTCATTCAGAATTACGCTGTGAGTTGTGAAACCAACTTTCCAGAGTGATAACAGGGACTTTTCTGCATTGTAGTTTGTGAAGACGAGGACCTCGAAGATCCAGAGGGTCACAGACTTTGTCAAGTAAGTTACATTTGGTTCCTTTAGAAATCATCCCAAGCAGTTACATGTCAGGTAAAGCCAAAGCATTTCTGGGTCCAGGGCAACAGTACTTCAGGTCTCAGGAAGGCAGTAGGGATGCTAATTTGCCTAATATCTATGTTGTTCCTTCCCTCCACCCCAGATCTGTCCATCCCTATGAGACTCCAGAGGTGCTGAGTTTTCCAGTTGAGGACGGGAGCCTGCCATATATGAAATGGATGGACGAGGCCGTTCCTGACGACTGACGAATGAGGGAGCATAATATCCCCAATGGTCTGTGATCTTATTGGATGTGAATCTCCAATCGGTTGATTAACAGGAGAGTTAGGCCACAGGGATTGGCTAGGAACCAGGAAGCTTTGGATTAGATCGAGGGGTCCAAAGTTTAACTCATGCTTTTGAACTCTCAATCCACAGATGATAACGGATTAGCTCCCACCAGAGGGGCATACAGTGCCTTGCAAAAGTATTCATCCCCCTTGGCGTTTTTCCTATTTTGTTGCATTACAACCTGTAATTTAAACTGATTTTTATTTGGATTTCATGTAATGGACATACACAAAATAGTTAAAATTGGTGAAGTGAAAAAAAATGAAAAAACTTGTTTCAAAAAAGAAAAAAGAAAATAAAATGGAAAAGTGGTGCATGCATATTGTCACGTCCTGACCTTAGTTCCTTTTTTTAATGTCTCTATTTTAGGTTGGTCAGGGTGTGAGTTGGGTTGGGAATTCCATGTTTTGTTCTATGTTTGTATTTCTATGTGTTTGGCCTGGTATGGTTCCCAATCAGAGGCAGCTGTCAATAGTTTTCTCTGATTGAGAACCATACTTAGGCAGCCTGTTTTCACCCTTGAGTTGTGGGTAGTTGTTTTCTGTCTCTGTACCAGACAGGACTGTTTCGTTTGTTCCGTTTTGTTATTTTTGTTTTAGTGTTCAGTGTAATTAAAAGATAATGAACACGTACCACGCTGCACCTTGGTCCTCTCCTTCTTCCACCAACGACAACCGTTACACATATGTATTCACCCCCTTTGCTATGGAGCCCCTAAATAGGATCTGGTGCAGCCAATTACCTTCAGAATTCACATAATTAGTTAAATAAAGTCAACTTGTGTGCAATCTAAGTGTCATATGATCTCAGTATATGAACACCTGTTCTGAAAGACCCCAAAGCCTGCAACACCACTACGCAAGGGGCACCACCAAGCAAGTGGCACCATGAAGACCAAGGATCTCTCCAAACAGGTCAGGGACAAAGTTGTGGAGAAGTACAGATCAGGGTTGGGTTATAAAAAATATCCAGATCTTTGAACCTCCCACGGAGCACCATTAAATCCATTGTAAAGAAATGGAAAGAATATGACACCACAACAAACCTGCCAAGAGGGCCACCCCCCAAAACGCATGGACCAGGCAAAGAGGGCATTAATCAGAGAGACAACAAAGAGACCAAAGACGACGCTGAAGGACCTGCAAAGCTCCAGAGCAGAGATTGGAGTATCTGTCCATAGGACCACTTTAAGCCATACACTCCACAAAGCTGGGCTTTATGGAAGATTGACCAGAAAAAAACAAGCAAACATGTTTGGTGTTTGCCAAAAGGCATGTGGGAGACTCCCCAAGCATATGGAAGACGGTACTCTGGTTAGATTAGACTCAAATTTAGCTTTTTGGCCACCAGGAAAAAAATGTCTGGCGCAAAACCAACACCTCTCATCAACCCAAGAACACCATCCCCACAGTGAAGCATGGTGGCCATCTCATGCTGTGGGATGTTTTTCCTCGGCAGGGACTGGGAAACATGTCAGAATTGAAGTAATGATGGATGGTGCTAAATACAGTGAAATTCTTGAGGGAAATCTGTTTGTCTTCCAGAGATTTGAGACAGGGACAGAGGTTAAACTTCCAGCAGGACAATGAACCTAAGCATACTGACAAAGCAACACTCGAGTGGTTTAAGGGGAAACATTTTAAATGTCTTGGATTGGCCTAGTCAAAGCCCAGACCTCAATCCCAATTGAGAATCTGTGGTATGACTTAAAGATTGCGGTACACCAGCGGAACCCATCCAACTTGAAGGAGCTGGAGCAGTTTTGCCTTGAAGAATGGGCAAAAATCCCAGTGGCTAGATGTGCCAAGTTTATAGAGACATACCCCAAGAGACTTGCAGCTGTAATTGCTGCAAAAGGTGGCTCTACAAAGTATTGACTTTGGGGGGGTGAATAGTTATGCACGCTCAAGTTTTCAGTTTTTTACAAAAAAATATATATTTTGCACCTTCAAAGTGGTAGGCATGTTGTATAAATCAAGTGACACAAACCCCCAAAATAATCTATTTTAATTCCAGGTTGTAAGGCAACAAAATAGGAAAAATGTCAAGTGGGGTGAATACTTTTACAAGCCACTGTACTACAAAGCATGATCAATGAGTTAGCCAGCTAACATTGATGAACAACCAGAAATAACCTTATTTTTGTGTGATTAATTTAAGAAAGCTACATTTACACATGTTTTACGTTGTTGAGTCAACTAGATATGTCCATTTCAAGGTTATCTTAAAAAAAAAAAAAGAAGTTGTGTCAGAATATTTAGGCAAGTTAGCTTGCTAACTCATTGATCCTCCTTTGTACCCCTCTGGACATTGAGATTAAGTCAGACTCAGAGTTGTTAGACTCTTGTTGTTAGCGCTCTGTGTTGTACAGGTCTGTGTTTTGCCATGATAATGCTGTGTTTGATATGACCTCTAATGTTTGTTGTCAGTTTGTCAGACCTGAAAGAATGTGTAACTCCAAATCTGAAAAGAATTGCCTGGAAACAGCATTAGGCTTGAAACAGTAATGTTATGTGTTTATTCAAGGAATTATAGCTTACTACATAACATTACAAACTCAGCAAAAAACGAAACGTCCTCTCACTGTCAACTGCATTTATTTTCAGCAAAAATAACGTGTAAATATTTGTATGAACATGACAAGATTCAACAACTGAGACATAAACTGAACAAGCTCCACAGACATGTGACTAACAGAAATTGAATAATGTGTCCCTGAACAAAGGGGGGATCAAAATCAAAAGTAACAGTCAGTATCTGGAGTGGCCACCAGCTGCATTAAGTACTGCAGTGCATATCCTCCTCATGGACTGCACCAGATTTGCCAGTTCTTGCTGTGAGATGTTAACCCACTTTTCCACCAAGGAACCTGCAAGTTCCAAGACATTTCTGGCGGGAATGGCCCTAGCCCTCACCCTCCGATCCAACAGGTCCCAGACATGCTCAATGGGGTTGAGATCCGGGCTCTTCGCTGGCTTTGGCAGAACACTGACTTTCCTGTCTTGCAAGAAATCAAGAACAGAACGAGCAGTATGGCTGGTGGCATTGTCAGGCTGGAGGGTTATGTCAGGATGAGCCTGCAGGAAGGGTACATGAGGGAGGAGGATGTCTTCCCTGTAACTTACAGCGTAGAGATTGCCTGCGATGACAACAAGCTCAGTCCGATGATGTTGTGTCACACCGCCCCAGACCATGATGGACCCTCCACCTCTAAATCGATCCCGCTCCAGAGTACAGACCGCGGTGTAACGCTCATTCTTTCGACGATAAATGCGAATCCGACCATCACCCCTGGTGAGACAAAACCGCGACTCGTCAGTGAAGAGCACTTTTTGCCAGGCCTGTCTGGTCCAGCGACGGTGGGTTTGTGCCCATAGGCGAGGTTGTTGCCGGTGATGTCTGGTGAAGACCTGCCTTACAACAGGCCTACAAGCCCTCAGTCCAGCCTCTCTCAGCCTATTGCGGACAGTCTGAGCACTGATCAGGGATTGTGCGTTCCTGGTGTAACTCGGTCAGTTGTTGTTGCCATCCTGTACCTGTCCCACAGGTGTGATTTTTGGATGTACCAATCCTGTGCAGGTGTTCTTACACGTGGTCTACCACTGCGAGGATGATCACCTGTCCGTCCTGTCTCCGTGTAGCGCTGTCTTAGGCTTCTCACAGTATGGACATTTCAATTTATTGCCCTGCCCACATCTGCAGTCCTCAAGCCTCCTTAAAGCATGCCTAAGGCACGTTCATGCAGATGAGCAGGGACCCTGGGCATTTTCTTTTGGTGTTTTTCAGAGTCAGTAGAAGGCCTCTTTAGTGTCCTACGTTTTCATAACTGTGACCTTAATACACAAACCGCTTACAGACGGTAGGCAATTAACGACCATTCCACCGGTGCGTTTTCATTAATTGTATGATTTATGGTTCCTTGAACAAGCATGGGAAACAGTGTTTAAACCCTTTACAATGAAGTTATTTGGATTTTTAGGAATTATCTTTGAAAGACAGGGTCCTAAAAAAGGGATTTTTAATAAGTTATTTCTATTGAATTGTATTCCTAAAACATCAGACTAATGATTTAAATCACATTTGTTTTTCTTATCTGGTTTCCGTAAAGCTGGCACAGCACCCGTTTCTCGTTTGTGAAGTGAAAGTTGATAGTACTGCATTTTGAGTAGGGATTATTGAGCTGAGTTTGAAATTATTGCTCTAAGGATAGCGTTTTGTAATATATAATTGGTCAAAAATACTTTCCTTCTTCCTTGAGGTGATACGTGATGCTTTGTACCAGTTAGGGTTCTATTCAATCTGTATCACTGAATATACATTTTAAGGTAAATTCCAATTGAGCCGACATATATAGTGTTTCTGTGAATGCAGTCTTCGCTAACACTGGAACATTGCCTTTAAATTTCAATCATGCTGTAATGCTGAACTTCCGTGGTACGGATTGAATAGAGCCCTTACATGTTTGAATTTTAGAGTGGGGTGAAGGCACTTACACATATTTCCGGGTTTTGCCTTACATGGAAAGAGGAGATTTGGTGCATGTACTAGCACTCTGAATACTGTAGCGTGTTGTGTTCACCAATTTTTAGCCCGTGATCCCTGACTGTTAGATCCAGAGAGGAAGCTGTGTGTCCACATTAAACCTGTTCCCCTGGGTACATGGAGCACAGAGAAGAAAGGTCCACCTGTTCAGGGCCCAGATGGATCCGGGCCTGGTAAAAGCAGGGCCTGTTGTGTATACACATTAAAACAGCCACACGGTTAGGTCACTGTTTACATTGCATGCTGTAGATTACTGAGCTCTAGTTGATATACACATACACACACAGTTACATTCACACCTCGGCACCCTGCATCCTCTGAGGGTCATCTCTCTTGCTCACACATACACAGTGAACATAGTATACCTGAGGGACTAACTGAACAATGTTCTGTAATAAATGATAGACAAGATGTCAAACAGCTACAGTTTGAGTGGAGTGATTTATCATGGTACCGTTTTCAGAGCCAGTTTAGTTTGCTTCCTCATAGTCTTGAATAGAAGAATGCTGGTTAAACCATTGATGCAGCATAGTTTCGCTTAACTCGCTGAAGTTAGAATAGGGGTTAATCCCCCATCGGAAAACTGTTTCCAGCATCAGAACCTCACAAAGGAAATGCAGACATGGTTAAGCAAGGTTTTGTTCCCGTGGATTTACCCATAATCCACTTTACCCCCAAAGACAGAGGAAAGGGCAGTAGCGAGTAGCCTATTCCCTATATAGTGCACTACTTTTGACCTGGGCCCATAGGTCTCTGGTCAAAAGTAGTGCACTAATACTGTATAGGAAATAGGTTGCCATTTGGGACTCACATTTTTCCTTTTCACCATTGGATTAATGAACGACCCAAAAAATTTACAGCTATGATGTATATGTCATCACTATGTATTTGATGTTACTATCAGGGTCATGAATAGTGGATTGAGTTCCTATGAGACTAAATCACATAATGTTATGTCAGCGTAATATGTCGCTGACTGATCATGCCCACTGGAGGTTATCACTGAGTGGACTGCATACTGATAACCATTTACATTGAGGGGGATCAAAGATTGTGTTCACCACTATTGTATTGTGATGGATAGGCCTACTTTCTATTTTGGCAAACTACATTCAATAAAGGATCTCAACATTCAGTTACTAGCAAACAGGGTTGGGGAGTAATGGATCACAAAAAAAATTTAACTAATCCGTTACCATCAAAAATATTGCAATCAGATTACAGATACTTTTGAAAACTAGATGAAAAATATCTTTCACACTTCTCTGTTTTCTCAATAACAATCAAAAGAGCATTGACAAAGTTTGTTCCACCTGAGCGAGTCTGACCACAAGTTAGAGACCACTATGACACACCAAATGTGTTTGATGGATCGCGGGAAAAGAGTAGGAATAGGCTTTTTTAGGCTACAGTCCAAGCTATTTCTTCACATGGTGCGACTGCTGTTGGCATCCACAGATTATCCAACTTGAATAAACGCTTGGAGGTAAGGATGACAGCAGTGATGTAGTCTACGGCGATACGGATATCACTTATTATTGATATCTACATAGAGCATTGATGAGAATCACATCCCTTTAAACCAGTGGGCAGCATTTGAAAAATCGACTCTTGCAATAGATGGATAATGCAGATCCACACCTATGGAATAAGGACACATACTCTCACCTTTAATAGATTTAAAGGGGCAATCTGTAGTTGCTACATCAATTTTTGGACATATATATATATATATATATATATATATATATATACACACACACTACTGGTCAAAAGTTTTAGAACACCTACTCATTCAAGGTTTTTCTTTATTTTTACTATTTTCTACATTGTAGAATAATAGTGAAGACATGAAAACTATGAAATAACACATATGGAATCATGTAGATTCCCCCCCAAAAAGTCTTAAACAAATCAAAATATATTTTATATTTGAGATTATTCAAAATAGCCACCCTTTGCCTTGACAGCTTTGTACACTCTTGGCATTCTCTCAACCACCGTCACCTGGAATGCTTTTCCAACAGTCTTGAAGGAGTTCCCACATATGCTGAGCACTTGTTGGAAGCTTTTCCTTCACTCTGCTGTCCAACTCATCCCAAACCAACTTAAAGGGGGTGAGGTCGGGTGATTGCGGAGGTCAGGTCATCTGAAGCAGCACTCTATGAATCTCCTTCTTGGTCAAATAGCCCTTACACAGCGTGAAGGTGTGTTGGGTCGGGTCATTGTCCTGTTGAAAAACGAATTATAGTCCCACTAAGCACAAACCAGATGGGATGGCGTATCGCTGCAGAATGCTGTGGTAGCCATGCTGGTTAAGTGTGCCTTGAATTCTAAATAAATCTCAGACAGTGTCACCAGCAAAGCAACCCCACACAATCACACCTCCTCCTCCTCCATGCTTCACGGTGGGAACCACACATGCAGAGATCATCCTTTCACCTACTCTGCGTCTCACAAAGACACAGCGTTTGGAACCAAAGATCTCACATTTGAACTCATCAGACCAAAGGACAGATTTCCACTGGTCTAATGTCCATTGCTCGTGTTTCTTGGCCCAAGCAAGTCTCTTCTTATTGGCGTCCTTTAGTAGTGGTTTCTTTTCAGAAATTCAACCATGA
Organism: Oncorhynchus mykiss; assembly: GCF_057628025.1. NCBI lineage: Eukaryota > Metazoa > Chordata > Actinopteri > Salmoniformes > Salmonidae > Oncorhynchus > Oncorhynchus mykiss. The sequence continues at coordinate 37,594,082 of NC_143050.1, read as the reverse complement.
AGGCCTGATTCACACAGTCTCCTCTGAACAGCTGATGTTGAGATGTGTCTGTTACTTAAACGCTGTGAGGCATTTATTTAGAACGCAATTTCTGAGGCTGGTAACTCTAATGAACTTGTCCTCTGCAGCAGAGGAAACTCTGGGTCTTCCTTTCCTGTGGCGATCCTCATGAGCCAGTTTCATCATAGCGCTTGATGGTTTTTGCGACTGCACTTGAAGAAACTATCAAAGTTCTTGAAATTGTACAGCTTGACTGACCTTCATTTCTTAAAATAATGATTGACTTGGGGGGGGGGGGGGGGTGAATAGTTCTGTATGCCCATGTTTTATGTTTTTTTTTTGTTATTTCTTGTTTGTTTCACAATAAAAAATATTTTGCATCTTCAAAGTGGTTTGTAAATCAAATAATACAAACCCCCAAAAATCTATTTTAATTCCAGGTTGTAAGGCAACAAAATAGGAAAAATGTCAAGTGAATAGTTCACAAGCTGTAAAATATAGAAAATAATACAAATAAAGAAAAATAATGTAAATAGTCCAAACTTTTGACTGGTACTATATATATCTATATATATCTATATGTATCTCCATTCATTCTTGAAGAATATACCTTATAAATGCCTCATGAGCTTAGTTCAACTATCACAGTCCATGAGAACCCAAAATATGAGCTTGTTTTACTCCAATGTTTGTAAACACTGTAAATTTAAACAACCACTGTAGTCTCATAACATGGTTAAAAACATAAACAACAGAGTAGGGCTGGCTAATAAATCCTTAATTTTGGGGACATGCTCAGGTAAAATCATTTGGCTAATCTATAGTTCCATACTTTCCAGTCCTATTCTTGAAGATCAAGAGGTATACCAGTTATTGGAATTACTGGAATTCTAATAGACTTTGTTCTTGATATAATTTAATCGTGGTATTATATTTAATAGAAAGTGATGGGTTAGAAAAAGCCTACATAACCAACCCATAAAGTAACACTTGACATCCATACTTGGCCAGCTACGTAAACCTTAACATTGATTTATCCTGCAATAGATGTTGTCCAATTGGTAACATACGTTTTTGTCTTCTAATGCCTCTTAAGGGAAAAGTAATTTAAAAGTCACGGAAGGTAATCAGATTACATTTCTGAGATGGGTAATCCAAAATTGACTTATTACAATTTTGGACAGGTAACTAGTAACTGCAACGGATTACATTTTGAAATTAACCTACCCAACTCTGTGAGCAACTATACTTTATAATTTACTTGAAATTAATAAAGCACTTGCCCTGTCATGCTCAAATCCTGGAATTATCTTTAACACCCATTTGTCAATAATAAAACCATATGACATATGGCTCAATGTTATTTGTCTTTGCGTGTGATAAAAGTACATTCTGTGAGCAGAACTAGAACACAGTAATTAAGAATAGGCTATAAACCGTTGCCTTTAGCATTCCCGCTGAGTTAGTTAAAAATAGGATAAAATGAACCGACAGAGCAATTACAATCCACGTGGAGACAGAGAAAACTCTGCAGGGGAATCGCAGGAGGCCCGACAACCTTTAGTATTTATCTGAAGTTGTCTCCAACTCTATGTTGTTATCAAAATGACAGTCAGAAACAGTGCAGTGTTATTAGTAGAATAATCCATTTCTCAACTACTGGAGACCAGTGAATGTCAATCACATGACAACAATGATTATGTGTGAAACATACTTATCCAAGGTTGTGGTGGACATTGTCACTAGACCAGGCTGCTCCAGGCCTTGAAGCCCTGGTCAGCCAATAGAAGACCAATATTGAAAGGCCCTTAGTAGGCTACTTGTGTGGGTGAAGTTCTAAAGGCCCCTGGAAATAGGGAGTCTCGCAATTACATTTCAGATTCATCATTGACTTTATTGCCAAATATTCGGTGCACCCCAGATTGTTGTTTTTTTCACACCTAATAGGCTACCTGTTTTTCTCTCTGGCCAACATATAGGCCAGTAGTTTAGGCCACATGAGCTGGACAAGCATGCGGAATACAGCAGCGTGGTCAATAACTTTCTAGGGTGGTCTGTCACAGTCTGTCACGCACCACCATGCAGGCATGCGTTTCCCAATGTGTATACAGTTGAAGTGGGAAGTTTACATACACTTAGGTTGGAGTATTTAAAACTCGTTTTCAACTACTCTACAAATTTATTGTTAACAAACTATAGTTTGGGCACAATCGTTGGTAAATTATTTTTCCAACAATTGTTTACAGAGAGAATGTTTCAGTTATAATTCACTGTATCACAATTACAGTGGGTCAGAAGTTTACATACACTAAGTTGACTGTCTTTAAACAGCTTGAAAATTCCAGAAAATGATGTCATGGCCTTAGAAGTTTCTGATAGGCTAATTGACATAATTTGAGTCAATTGGAGGTGTACCTGTAGATGTATTTCAAGGCCTACCTTCAAACTCAGTGCCTCTTTGCTTGACATCATTGGAAAATCAAAAGAAATCAGCCAAGACCTCAGAAAAAAAGTGTAGACCTCCACAAGGTTCTGGTTCAATTTCCAAACGCCTGAAGGTACCACGTTCATCTGTACAAACAATAGTATGCGAGTATAAACACCATGGGATCACGAAGCTGTCATTCCGCTCAGGAAAGAGACCTGTTCTGTCTACTAGAGATGACTGTATTTTGGTGCAAAAAAGTGCAAATCAATCCCAGAACAACAGCAAAGGACCTTGAAGATGCTGGAGGAACAGGTACAAAAGTATCTATATCCACAGTAAAACGAGTCCTATATCATCATAACCTGAAAGGCCACTCAGCAAGGAAGAAGCCACTGCTACAAAACCACCATAAAAAAGCCAGACTACAGATTGCAACTGCACATGGGGACAAAGATTGTATTTTTTGGAGAAATGTCCTCCAGTCTGATGAAACAAAAATAGAACTGTTTGGCCATAATGACCATCGTTATGTTTGGAAGAAAAAAAGGGAGGCTTGCAAGTCGAAGAACAACCTTGAAGCACGGGGATTTTAGCATCATGTTGTGGGGGTGGTTTGCTGCAGGAGGGGCTGGTGCACTTCTCAAAATAGGTGGCATCATGAGGTAGGAAAATGATGTGGATATATTGAAGAAACATCTCAAGACATCTGTCAGGAAGTTCAAGCTTGGTTGGAAATGGGTCTTCCAAATGGACAATGACCCCAAGCATACTTCCAAAGTTGTGGCAAAATGGCTTCGGGACAACAAACTCAAGGTATTGGAGTGACCATCACAAAGCCCTGACCTCAATCCTAGAGCATATTTGTGGGTAGAACTGAAAAAGCGTGTGCGAGCAAGGAGGCCTACAAACCTGACTCAGTTACCCCATCTCTGTCAGGAGGAATGGGCCAAAATTCACCCAACTTATTGTGGGAAGCTTGTGGAAGGCTACCTGAAATGTTTCACCTAAGTTAAACAATTTAAAGGCAATGCTTCCAAATACTAATTGAGTGTATGTAAACTTCTGACCCACTGGGAATGTGATGAAAGAAATAAAAGCTGAAAAAAATTCTCCTCTACTATTTGTCTGACATTTCACATACTGAAATAAAGTGGTGATCGTAACTGACCTAAGCCAAGGAATTTTTACTTGGGTTAAATGTCAGGAATTGTGAAAAACTGAGTTTAAATGTATTTGGCTTACAGTATGTAAGGTTTACAGTATGTAACCATCCGACGTCAATTGTAGATTTAAACTCAGTTTCACAATCCCTGACATTTAGTCCTAGTAAAAAAGTCCCTCACCTTTGTTTTTACACTAACTTTACCCCTACCTACATGTACAAATTACTTTGAATAACCTGTACACCCGCACATTGAGTCGGTTCCTATACCCCTGTATATAGCCTGATTATTGTTATTTTGTTGTGTTACTTTTTTAAATGTATTTGTATGTAAACATTTTTACTGTAGTTTACTAAGTAAATATTTTCTTAACTTTATTTTCTTAACTGCATTGTTGGTTAAGGGCTTGTAAGTAAGCATTTCACGGTAAGATCTACACTTGTTGTATTTGGCGCATGTGACAAATAAAATGTTATTTGATTTGCACTGTTTGGATTATTTTGGAGTGAGCGAACATGCACAGGAAGCCTATGATTAATTGTTCAGCAGTCTTATGGCTTGGGGTCAGAAGCTATTAAGGACCATTTGGACCTAGTCTTGGTGCTCCAGTACCGCTTGCCACGTGGTAGCAGAGAGAATACTCTATGACTTGGGTGACTGGAGTCTGACAATTTTTTGGGCCTCCTCTGAAACCACCTAGTATATAGGTCCTGGATGGAAGGAAGCTTGGCCCCAGTGATGTACACTACCCTCTGTAGTGCCTTACTGTCGGATGCCGAGCAGTTACCATACCAGGTGGTGACGCAACCAGTCAGAATGCTCTCAATGGTGCAGCTGTCGAACTTTGAGGATCTGGGAACCCATGCCAAATTTCAGTCTCCTGAGGGGGAAAAGACGTTGTAATGCCCTTTAACAACTTTCTTGGTGTGATTGGACCATGATAGTTTGTTGGTGATGTGGACACCAAGGAACTTGAAACTCTCGAACCGCTCCACTACAGCCCCGTCGATGTGAATGGGGTGAATTCGGCCCTCCTTTGTCTTGCTCAGGTTGAGGGAGAGGTTGTTGTCCTGGTACCACACTGCGTCATCTGTGGATCTGTGGGTCTAGGGTTTCCGGGATGATAGTGTTAATTTGAGCCATGACCAGCCTTTCAAAGCACTTCATGTCTACCGGCATGAGTGCTACAGGGTGGTAGTCATTTAGGCAGGGACTATGGTGGTTTGCTTGAAACATGTAGGTATTACAGACTCGGTCAGAGAGAGGTTGAAAATGTCAGTGAAGACACTTGCCAGTTTGTCTGCTCATGCTCTGAGTACACATCCTGGTAATCCGTCTTGCCCCACGACCTTGTAAATATTGACCTGTTTAAAGGTCTTGCTCACATCGGCTATCACACAGTCCACAGTCGTGATCACACAGTCCTCTCATGCATGCTTCAGTGTTGCTTGCCTCGAAGCTATCACAAAAGGCATTTAGCCCTTCTGGTAGGCTCGCGTTACCAGGTAGCTCGCGGCAGGGTTTCCCTTTGTAGTCTAATAGTTTGCAAACCCTGCCACATTTGACGAGTGTCAGAGCCGGTGTAGTAGGATTCAATCTTAGTCCTGTGTTGACACTTGCCTGTGTGATAGTTAGTCTGAGGGCATAGCGGGTTTTCTTATAAGCTGCTGCTCCTTGAAAGCGGCAGCTCTAGCCTTTAGCTCGGTGCAGATGTTGCCTGTAATCTATGGCTTCTGGTTGGGATATGTACGTATGGTCACTGTTGGGACGACGTCGTCGATGCACTTATTGATGAAGCCGGGGACTGAGGTGGTAAACTCCTCAATGCCATTGGATGAATCCTGGAACATGTTCCAGTCTGTGCAAGCAAAACAGTCCTATAGCATAGCATACATGGCATCTGACCACTTCCGTATTGAGCAAATCACTGCTACTTCCTGCTTTAGTTAATGCTTGTAAGCAGGAATCAGGGGGATAGAATTATGGTCAGATTTGCCAAATAGAGGGCGAGAGAGAGCGCTTATTACCCCTCTCTGTGTGTGGAGAGGTGGCCTAAGGTGGAGTTTTTTTTCCTCTGGTTGCACATGTGACATGCTGGTAGAAATGAGGTAAAACGGATTTAAGTTTGCCTGCATAAATGTCACCGCCCACTAAGAGTGCCGCATCTGGATGTGTATTTTCTTGTTTGCTTATGGCCTTATATGGCTCATTGAGTGCAGTCTTAGTGCCAGCGGTGGTTTCTGGTGATAAATAGACAATTATGAAAAATATAGATGAAACTATCTACCAAGAGAGTTGTGTTCTACAGCTTATCATGAGATACTCTACCTCAGGTGAGCAATACCTTGAGACTACCTTAATATTAGACATCTAACAAAGCAGCTGTTATTGACAAATAGACACACACCCCCAACCCTTGTCTTACTGGACGTAGCTGTTCTGTCTTGCCAATGCACGGAACACAGCCAACTGTATATTATCAGTTTCGTCATTCATCCACAACTCAGTGAAACATAAGATTTTTACAGTTTTTAATGTCCCATTGGTAGGATAGTCTTGAAATGAGCTCCTAAAATTTATTCTCCAGTGATTGCACATTGACCAATAGAACAGATGGGCGGGTTACCCACTCGCCAGCGAAGTCTCACAAGGCTCACAAGGCCCCTGTATTTCCTTATTTTATGTGAATGATGGGGATTTGGTCCTTGTCTGGGAGCAACATTATATCCTTCGCATCAAATGTTCGTCCAGTTCGAGGTGAGTAATCGCTGTTCTGCTATCCAAAAGCTATTTTCGGTCATAAGAGATCAACCATCAACTTTCTGTACAAAAAAGCTACAAATGATGCGAGAAAACACACAGAATAGCACAATTGGTTAGGAGCCCGTAAAACGACAGCCATCTCGCCGGCACCATTCTTCAAATTGACATTTTTACAAAACACCAAAAAGTGTGCCTAATGACAGTCATCGATTGCCTTTGATTTGGCTTATATTATTTGATGGTTCTCGCTGACAAATTGACCTTTTTTGTAGCCTGAAAAGTTGGGACACATGAAATGGGGCTGAAACTGTCCCGGGAAAAACAGGATCGTCACCCTAACACAAGTTCAATTTACTAGACTAGGCTACAATGTGTAGGCCTATTACCATGAACTTCAAATAGGCCTACCTGTAGTCAGTGATGTAGTGGTAAAAAAAAAAGCAGGTTTGCCGTCAAGGCGATAAAAGTAACGCTCCCTATACTTTCAATGCATTTATCTGAAAAAAAGAGGGTAAACTGAGTTTAGTTGAGTTTACCCTCCACTGCCTACACGGCTGCTGGTAGCCTACCCTCACAGCCAAGGCAATATTACACACATGAAAACACATTGAATGCAGGCTACCTGTTCTGCATAATATATGAGTTGAATCAAAACATGTTTACACCCTAGTTTATGAGTTGTCCATAATTCAATGAATGGTTGGAGTCTTCACAGATCGTGTGACATAAAACACCACTTTTCTGTCCTTACATTAATGATATTTATGACCGTGTTATTAGTCATTATTACGCATTTAACAATTGAATTAGCACATTGAACTTAACCCTGTACGATTCCTGGATCTTGGAGATCTTGGAAAATGTGTAACAAAGTGCAACTATGCCTACGTAACAATTCGTTACGTTTCGTCATGAAAACAGTTCTCAGGGGCACAGAAATCCCAAATAATGTAGGCTTATGCCATTGCAAAACTGAATGCTTCTAACAAAAAGAGTCAACCATAGGCCTACTGTCATTGTCGGACGGATTGGATGCGCATTGGTGTCTAGCTGTAGGCTAGTTGTCTGGTGATATTGGCGACCCTCATCAGCTGATCCAGGAAATAAAATAAATAGTGATAGAAAAAAATTATGCTAAATAAATAGTATACTTCTGGCCACGGATGGCACGGAGAACACTAATACCCACGTGCACATGAAAATCAAAGCAATGAGTGCTCTACAAAAAACAAACATTGATAAATCCAACATTTTAATTAGCAAGTACAAAGGAAAATCTATGAGTTTAAAGAGGCTCAACTGAGGCCTAATTCAGCACTACTGACCAGTGGAGGCAGGTAGGAGGAGCTATAGGACTCCGTTCCTTTATCACATTCCAGCCATTACAATGAGCCCATCCTCATATAGCTCCTCCCACCAGTCTCCACTAACACTGAGTGGACAGTGCCGTGGATAGGGAAACGGGGAAACGTACAAATAAATGGTTTAAACCATGACAGAGAGGTAGGGGTGTTTTTTTCATTTGGAAGTTTTGATTTTCATATTTACCACCGTAAGACATATTTACCACTGCATTTGAAACAAATAGGAGAACAGTTAAATTAGCATTATTTAGAGAACCCCCTTAAAGATGTATTTTTGTTGCATTTAGGGGAGCTAATGTCTCATCCAGGGGAACTGAGGCCCCACTGGCTTCAACGTCATTCACACCCTGCCTGTACATCATGTTATGGGTATGCTTGTTATTGTTATGGACTGGGGAGTTTCAGGGAAAAAAACTAATGGAATGGCGCTAAGCACAGTAAAAATCCCGGAGGAAAACCTGGTTCAGCCTGCTTTCCACCAGAAACTGGGAGAATAATTCAACTTTTAGCAGGAGAATAACCTAAAACACAAGGCCAAACCTAGTTGCTTACCAAGAAGACAGGGAATGTTCCTGAGTGGCCGAGTTACAGTTTTGACCATCTGCTTGAAAATCTACGGCAAGACCTGAAAATGGTTGTCTATCATTGGTCAACAACAATTTGACAGAGTAAGAAGAACTTTGAAAATGATAAATGGGCGAATGTTGCACAATAATCTGAGCTGTAATCACTACCAAATATGATGTATTGACTCAAAGGGTTGAATACTTACTGTATCAAATGAAGATATTTTAGTGTTTTATTTTACAATTTGTATTCAACTTTGACAGAGTATTTTGTGTAGATTGTTGACAAGAAAATCATTGTTAATCCTACTTTGTAACATTCCATAATGTGGAAAAGGTCAAGTGGTGTGAATACTTTCAGCAAATTTGTCAGTGTTCATATCCTGGTCTAAGCAGCTTTCATGTTGAGATGGTGTTATGTTAGTATGAACAGACTGAACACCAGCTGGTGTTACTTTTTAACCTGTTTAAAAAAAAAAAACACTTGTTAATACAGGGTATCAAATTGGCCAGTGTTACCTAGTGTACTAGTGTACTAGTGTACCTAGTATACCTAGTTTACATGTTAAAGTGTAAAATTTGAGTGATGATTCAATTGTTAAATTAACACTTATTGTTGTAAAGGAACCCCCATTGAGTGTTGGTGTTAATAACCAGTGTTAAACAAAAAAAACAACCATCATTATCATATTTCCCAGCATGCTCTTTTGCAGTTTGATTCTTTTCATTATTTGATTCAATATCTATGTTTTTGCATGTACATTGATTAATTAATCAATCTTATGCTACTCAAATATAAATAACATTAATTTTTCTAAACTAATCCAATCTGTTATATGGACTTATTGCACCTGTTACTGAAATGGTTGTTCCAGTTAAGATGCTTAAGGTAGAGCTCAGATTTTTGAGAAAGGGAACCATGAGGTCGGGGTAAGATGGGGGACAGGAAAAAAAAGGAGAAAAGTGGAACATATCAAAAGTAAATACGGAATGGGGGAATGCAGAAGCCTTCTGGAAGATCTGATGAAGAAGAAGATGGTGGACAGGTAAAAAAAATATACATTTTGTTCGTGAATATGGAGTGGTGGATCACAGAGAACTTTTGGAAGAGCTAGAGAAGGAAATTGAATGTGACGATAAATTAGTGTAGTGGAGACTGGCGAATTTGGGCCTCGGCCTGATGATGACAAATATGATTCTGGCCCAGTGGCAGTGAGATTTTTGGAGAGAATTCTGGCAGGTCCATATGTGGTGTAAGGTTGGGAGGAGCAGAGGATGGGAAATTTTGGGTTGGTCAAAGTGACTCGAAGTGCAATTGTTGAAGGAATTTTGTCAATAATGACTAACTAATGTATACATTTGGCGTAGAGTTACATGATGTCTGTTAAAGAATATGGGGCTGTGGTCCCGTAGAACAAAGTCCTGTCCCCTGACATTGGGGCTCTATAACAGGCCGGTACACACCCCAGGGTGACAGGAACGGTGACTAGATTCAACCAACATTGCTTTTTTTTCGAATTTGGGGGGAATGACTTAAGATATTTTTTATTTGTTGTTCTAAAAATGCTTAGAATTGATCAATAATAGTAGCTTGAGAATTCCTAACAGATTCACTCAGGGGTTACACATTGTTGTTTAAAGATCGATATGGAGACAGGTCCGAAAAGACCTGAGGTAAGGCGCTGCCACAAATAAATATAACGAGGATATAGTATGTTGGTAGTATAGGATGGTCGTTTTGTAGAAAATAGCATAGTCATGGTTAAGCATTAAAGCGGTAAATTATCCATTGTCATGGTTAAGCATTAAAGTGGTAAATTAGCCATAGTCCAAATGTAAAAGCTGGTATGCGAACAGGATAACTTAAACCTATTTAACGCTGAAAGAAATTAATATCCACACAGGAGGAGAGGGAAACGTAATCTAGAGGAGTGGGATAAAAGCTAAATCTATAGACAGAAGTTTCCAGGAGGAGGGAAACCTAATCTAGAGAAGTGGGATAAAAGCCAAATCTATAGACAGAAGGTTCCAGGAGGAGGGAAACCTAATCTAGAGAAGTGGGATAAAAGCCAAATCTATAGACAAAAGGTTCCAGAAAGGAGAAATACATATAGAGATCCATACACATAGATGGTAAACATTAAAGAGACACACACATAGTCAGACAGGAGAGCAACTATAGTAACCAGGTAACGATAAACAACACTTACATAGATCATATAAATACATACACATAAATAGTGAAAAATACCATAATTACTAGCAACGGCAAGGATTTATCCAATATGGGTAGTAAATCCTCAAAGGAGGTCCCGGAATCAACGGGAGATCAGCGCTATATGGAACTTAAAGATAAAAGGAACATTGAATTCTGTCCAAAATGGAGAAAGAAGCATGAATTTGATTCACGTCTGGATGTGGAAAAGCTAGAATTTCTTATAAAACAGATACATAAGGAGTGTGGTAAGGATGTGAAGAAGCAGAATAAACAAGGGCTGAACACAGCTAGAGTCTGGCTGTCGGAAGCCAGGAAAAGAGTAGAAGGGGATAGGAAAAAGAAAGATGCAGAGAACCAAGAAAAGCTACCCTCTGCTCCCGCAGCCGAATAAGTTAGCCAATCGGGCGGGGATGGGGGTCAAAAACGATATCCTTCTCTAATAGACCAAGCATACAGAGGTAATCCCGACGATGAGGTGGTAATGGCTCAAAGAAGAGTGCAATTGCCACTCCATGCTGGGCCTCCCCCAGCTTATGATCTGGGAGTGGATGGTGTGGGGCCAGATGGATAAAGAGACCTGGAGAGGGAGCAGGAACTGGTTAGGGCTTCATTGAGGAAAGTGGAGTTGGAAAGGGCATGGGCAGAGGCAGAGGCAGTGAAGGAGATAGATTGGGGAGGGGAAAATATCAGACAGAAAAATCTCCGATATAGGAGAGAAAAATAGATTGAGGCCTAGGAGAGATTTCCAGTATTATAATGGGGAAGAAAAAAAAGAGCAGAGAGAAAGAGAGGACCAGTATCCCCTAATAGAATTACCCAATCCCCAGGAGGGGGAGGGTGATCATGAACCTATTGTTCGGGTCTATAGGCCCTGGACGCAGAGAGACGTAGAAAAGGCAGTAGAATGAATCCCCCACCAAAAGACTGGATTTAGCGTCCAGTTTCAGGCTAACCAGAACCAGCCCCCGGGGGTGATCAAAATACCCCTTATCATCAGCAATTAAAAATACCCTTTTTAACCGGAATGCGCGTTGAAGTCAGTAAGGAGGTTAAAAAAAAGAACTTAGTGTTGGCAACCCTAGCGGAGGTCAAAAGATATGCTGTCCACCATGAACAGCAAGGACAGACAGAAAAAAGAAAAAGCGAGAATAGGAAGGATGAGTTCTTAATGGCAGTACTAGAAGACAGAGCTACCGGAGATAAGGACAGGGAGAACAGGACTTGGAAAGGGAGAGAGTATGTTTTAATTGTAACAAAAAAGGACATTTCGCCAGAGAATGTAAGGCGCCTTGTATACATTGCGATAAAAAAGGGCCATTATCACCGCGATTGTAAACAGAAACCACATGAAAAGGGGGTAAAAAGGAAAAGGGGGAGAGGTGCCCGAAACCTGACTCAGGCAGCGACAATGATGAATCCTGACATGGAGACTGATACCGCTAAAATAGTCAGGAAGTAGTTAGTGGGCTGGTACAGCGAAAACGACAGTGACTGTAGTGACAATTTAGACCTTGATATGTTGGATAAGATGGACTCTGAGACTGAGGTGTTTGAATTAGCAACAGTAGACCTTGCCCTCGCTCAAGAAGAGAAACCCTTTTTGACACTTACAGTTATGGGAAAAATAATCACATTTCTGTGTGATACGGGGGCATGTAGGACAGCTATATGCAGTGAGGATGCACCAAAAGGGATTCAATCTTTGGGAGAAAAAAAATATATTGTTCATTCTGCGTCTGACCACCATTGTGTAGAAAGACTCTCGACTCCCATAACCCTCAGACATGAAATGACTGAGGGGGAGGCGACGGTCCCAGTACTCATATCAAAATTGTGTCCTGTGAATCTGTTGGGGAGAGACATAATGAAACTCTTGAATATTGCCATAACACCGACAGACAAAGGTATGAAAGCCCAGGTTGTTAAATATAACATGGTAATCTGTGGGGAAGGGGAGCCGTATTACTGGTATAGTCAAGATTTATTGAGGGGAGGTTTGACAGACATACCCAAAGCATTGATGGAACTAACAGATGATGTCATATCAGGACCCACTAAAATGTCTCCAGATGACTTGCACTGTACTCTGTGGTATAACAGACACCCCGGCCCTGACCCGGTATATGAGAGGGCACTTCTAAAAACCACTATATTGGTCTGAAATGGCTTCACTATGACTCTACTCATGCAGCCGTGGAAGCAGAACTGCCTACTCATATGCAGGCTCTTTACAGAGGAAAATGGAGCCCCCATGTGTCCCTAGCTAAAGAGCCCTCTGGGCAGTGGAAGGATATGGGATATTGTGTGACAAAGGGGGAAAGGCTAACAGACTGGGTAAAGGGGGAGGGAGGTTTGAAACATAGCTCTCCAGTTCAGTTTGCGTCTGTATCTGTCTGTGGTCGGGCTAACTGTACCCCCACAGTGCACATGGGTGAGAGTGGGGGTTTGAGAGGCAGAGTACCTCTTAACCATTGAACAGGAGGAAGATTTAAAAGGGATACCTGAATATTTCTGGTCTCAGGGCCCCCGCTGACGTAGGCTTAAAGGTGTAACTCCGGTGCAAGTAGTTCCAAAATCAAATTATGGACCTTACCAAAAACAGAACCCATTAAAGCTGGAAGCAGTTAAAGGGATAACACCCACTTTTGAACAGCTGAGAAAGGGAGGGGTTATCATACCAGGGTACGAAGCGTTCTGTAACTCTCCTCTTTTTCCAGTAAAGAAGGCGTTTCCTAGCACTGACTGGAGAATGGTAATGGACCTACAGGGGGTCAATAACAGTGTGATACCAAGAACACATTGTGTACCGGATCCGCACACTCTGTTAAACCAGTTGAAGCCTGAGAATGCTTACTTTACTGTGATAGACCTTGTTAATGCTTCCTTTAGTATTCCGATACACCCAGACAGCCAGGGGTGGTTCGGGTTCACCTTTTTAGGACAAAAATGGACGTATAGCCATTTAGCTCAAGGCTATTTGGAAAGTCCAACAATCTACAGTCATTACCAGGAATCTTGGAAAATTCTACCGTCCCCATGGGGAGTCAAATTTTGATATACGTTGATGATATTCTGTTGTCAAATTTCTCATGGGAAGCCCGTAAAAGCAGATACTCTTGCTCTGTTCCTCTTCTTAGCAGACCAAGGTCACAAAGTTAATAAGAGGAAATTACAGCTCTGGCAGGAACAAGTCATCAATTTAGGACACATCATAACCAGAAAGACAGCTATCTTAGAAGCACCCAAACCACTTAACAAAAAACAGATGAGTTTCTTGGGAATTATTAACTATTGTAGGGCATGGGTCCCACACTTTGCATTGCATACAGGGTTACTTAGTGATTTGCTCTATGGTAAGGCTATGACAGCAAAATACAAAATTGTATGGACAAAAAAGGCGGAGAAACAGTTCGTGGCTATTAAACAGCTATTGATATCCGATACTGTTCTGGCATTCCCTAGGTATGGCCATGAATTCACACAGACTGTGGATTGCAGGGAGGGGTTCATGACATCAGTGTTGACTCAGAAACACGGAGGGAAGAATAAGCCGGCCTATTGTTCCTCCCGTCTTGATGAGGTGGCGCAAGCAATGTCCCTGTGTTTGCAGTCAGTGGTGGCTGCAGCAAGGGCTGTGGAGGACTCAGCCTCTGTAGTACTTTACCATGATTTGACTTTGAGGATACCACATGCAGTCTCAATCTCGTTATTGGAACATAAAATGGCATACATGTTGCCAGCTAGACACTTGTCTTGTATGATCATTCTGTTAACTTCTTAAGATATAGGGGGCAGCATTTTCACTTTTGGATAAATAGCGTGCCCAATTCAACTTCCTGCTATTCACGCCAAGAATATAAGATATGCATATTATTAGTAGATTTGGATAGAAACCACTCTGAAGTTTCTAAAACTGTTTGAATCATGTCTGTGAGTATAACAGAATTTATGTAGCAGGCAAAACCCAGAGGACTAACAGTTCAGATTTTTTTCTTTTGAGGTCTCCGTCTGTTCAGTGAATTCTCATTGGCGAACGATATTTCTTAGTCACTTGTTTTCAGTTCCTACCGCTTCCACTGGATGTCAGTCCAGTCCAGGAATTTGGTTGAGGTTATTCCTTTGTGCAATGAAGAACGGCCATCTAGGAAATGGGTAACACTGTTGACTTGAAGACTTGAAAAGTAGCGTTGGTTTGTTGTCGTCTATCTGTATTGAACACAGATAGACCAGTCGTCAATTTGATCAATTATTAACGTTTAAAAATATCTAAAGTTGTATTACAAAAGTAGTTTGAAATGTTTTGGCAAAGTTTACAGGGAACTTGAGATATTTTGTAGTGACGTTGCGCAAATTGGAAGCTGTTTTTTTCCTGTATCAAACGCGCCAAATACATGAACATTTTGGATATATATGGATGGAATTAATCGAACAAAAGTACCAATTGTGATGTGTATGGAACATATTGGAGTGCCAACAAAAGAAGCTTGTCAAAAGTAAGGCATGTTTTATATTTTATTTCTGCGTTTTGTGTAGCGCCTGCAGGGTGGAAATATGCTACTCTTCGTTTACTGTTGTGCTATCATCAGATAATAGCTTCTTATGCTTTTGCCGAAAAGCCTTTTAAAAATCTGACATGTTGGCTGGATTCACAACGAGTGTAGCTTTAATTTAGTTTCTTACATGTGTGATTTAATGAAAGTTTGATTTTTATATCATTTTATTTTAATTTGCTGTGCTGCATTTTCCTTGGCTTTTGGCCAAATGGGACGCAAGCGTCCCCTATACCTTAAATTTGCCAAATATAACAATTGAGCGATGTACTACCTTGAACCCCTCCACTCTAATTCCTATAGCTACCGATGTGTGTCCCCATGATTGTGTAGCAGAGACGGAGAAAGTAGCTATCCCCAGACCAGATCTAACTGATCTGCCTTTGCCAGATGCTGAAATAACTGTGTTTGTTGATGGGTCTTCCAGAAAGAACCCAGATGGCTCAAATGCTACGTGTTATGTAGTAGTGACTCTCACTGAGGTGCTTGAAGCTGAAGCTTTACCAAATAATTACTCTGCTCAACCATTTCTACAAATGTACCACAGGAATGGAACATAAATCACAGAGGATCAGTGGAGGCTCCTCAGAGGAGGAAGGGGAGGACCATTCTCCTCAGTGAATTTCATAAAAATTGAAATTGTAATATAAATTATCCATTTTAGATTAAACTATACTAAATATAATCACGTCACCCTAATAACTGATTAAAACACACTATTTTGCAAAGAAGGTCTACTGTAGCCTCAACAGCACTCTGTAGGATAGCACCATGGTGTAGCCAGAGGACAGCTAGCTTCCGTCCTCCTCTAGGTACATTGACTTCAATACAAAACATAAGAGGCTCATGGTTCTCATCCCCTTCCATAGACTTACACAGTAATTATAACAACTTCCGCAGGACGTCCTCCAGCCTATGACATGTTGTCCAGCCTATGACATGTTGTATCCAGCCTATGACAACTGACATGTTGTCCACCCAATCAAAGGATCAGAGAATGAATATCATACTGAAAGCATAAGCTACTGCTAGCTAGCACTGCAGTGTATAAAATGTGGTGAGTAGTTGACTCAAAGAAAGAGAAAGTGAACAGTTAACAAATTAATTTATTCCAAAATGAAGGAGAAGCAAGAGAGAAATAGAGAGATTGTTATTATTATTATTTTTACTTTGTTTCACTTACTTAGCTAGCAAATGGCAGCTAGCTAGTTTAGCCTACGGAAACACCCTGCTCAAACAGAGGGATGCTTTGTTAGCTAGCTGGCTATGACATTCCAACACAACACTGAAACTCTTCCAAGGTAAGCTTTTGGTATTATTAATTTATTGCCACCGGGGCCCGCCAGTGTAACTGCTTATTGACTGTACACTAACGTGTTAGTGGCCAGATGGAAGCAACTCCTCAGTAAAAGGCACATGACAGCCCGCTTGAAGTTTTCCAAAAGACACGTAAAGGACACTCAGACCATAAGTATCAAGATTCTCTGATCTGATGAAACCAAGATTGATATCTTTGGCCTGAATGCCAATCGTCACGTCTGGAGGAAACCTGGCACCATCCTTATGATCAATGGAAACAGGAAAAAGAGGACCGTGTACGCCCCCATTCTCAGTGGAGCAGGTTGAGAGCTTCAAGTTCCTTGGTGTCCACATCACCAACAAACTGACATGGTCCAAGAACACCAAGACAGTCGTGAAGAAGGCAAGACAAAACCTATTCCCCCTCAGGAGACTGAAAATATTTGGCATGGGTCCTCAGATCTTCAAAAGGTTATTCAGCTGCACCATCGAGAGCATACTGACTGGTTTCATCACTGCTTGGTATGGAAACGGCTCAGCCTCCGACCGGAAGGCACTGCAGAGGGTAGTGCAAACGGCCCAGTACATCAAAAGGGCCAAGCTTCCTGCCATCCAGGACCTCTATACCAGGCGGCGTCGAAGGACCTAAAAATTGTCAAAGACTCCAGCCACCCTAGTCATAGACTGTTCTCTCTGCTACCACACGCAGGCATTACCGGAGCGCCAAGTCTAGCTCCAAGAAGCTTCTAAACAGCTTCTACCCACAAGCCATAAGACTCTTGAACATCAAATCATATAGCTTCCCAGACTATTTGCATTGCCCCCCCTTTTACACCGCTGCTACTCTGTTATCATCTATGCAAAGTCACTTTAATAACTCTACCTACATGTCCATACTACCTCCACTAACCGGTGCCCCCGCACATTGACTTTGTACCGGTACCATCTGTATATTTGTATATCTGTATATCTGTATCTTTTCATTCC
Organism: Oncorhynchus mykiss; assembly: GCF_057628025.1. Taxonomy (NCBI): domain Eukaryota; kingdom Metazoa; phylum Chordata; class Actinopteri; order Salmoniformes; family Salmonidae; genus Oncorhynchus; species Oncorhynchus mykiss. The sequence goes on along the minus strand of NC_143050.1, from coordinate 37,576,744 downwards.
AAGATGGCATAGCAGTTCAGACGTCTTTTGTCCTCGTCTTGTCGTGTCCCGTATTTATATATATATATATTAAAAAAATAAAAAATCACATACCTTTTTATATATTTTTTTTAAAATTTTCCATAAACTCTCCTGCAACCCGCCTCACCAATTTATATTTATAAAAAAAATATTATTTACCTCAAATCTGTAATCCTCCAAGAAGCTAGCCAGAAACTAGCCAGAAGCTAGCCAGAAACTAGCCAGAAGCTAGCCAGAAGCTAATCAGAAGCTAATCAGAAGCTAGTTAGCTTCTTTACTGGCTAATCGTTAGTATTCAGCTAACCACGGTTTGTGGTCATCAGCTATCCTTTAGCTCGAAAATCTATCGCCAGTTTTGTACGGCGCAGCGTGGCTCGGAACGGAACATACCGGACCAATTTTTCTCTCCATGTCCCTGGATTTCAACTGCTAACTCTGGACATTCATACCCGGATCTCACAGCTAGCTAGCTGCTATCCGTGTGACTATCGGCTTTCGTCGATTCCGGAGCAAACATCAATTATTCCAGAGCTCGCCAGCTGAAGAATTCCATCAATCACTCCTGGGCTACAATCACCTATCCGGACCCGTTTTACTGCCTATGTGGAGCCCCACCGGGCCTTCACAACTGGACTGCCGACGTTATCTACCCGAAGAAGTTATCCGGTTGGCTCCTCCGTCGCGACGTTACCTGAACGCCCATCTGCGGCCCGCCAACCGTTAGCTGTCTTATCGGCTGCTATCTGAATAGACAATCGGAAAAATTATTTATTTATTTTAATTATTATCATTTAATTTTTTTTCTTCTTGGGCCTCTATAACTATATCTATTGTTTTTTTGTTGTTGTGTGATTTGGATTAATCCCCTCTACCACACGGAACCCCACTAATCTACTGACGGAACGCAAGAGGTGGCTAATAACAGACCTCCATCCTATGCTAGCTTGCTACTGATGGCCTGGCTAGCTGTCTAAATCGCTGTGACCCCCAAACAACCTCTCTACTCACTGGACCCTTTTGATCACTCGACTAAACATGCCTCTCCTTAATGTCAATATGCCTTGTCCATTGCTGTTCTGGTTAGTGTTTATTGGCTTATTTCACTGTAGAGCCTCTAGTCCTGCTCACTATACCTTATCCAACCTATTAGTTCCACCACCCACACATGCAATGACATCTCCTGGTTTCAATGATGTTTCTAGAGACAATATCTCTCTCTTCATCACTCAATACCTAGGTTTACCTCCACTGTATTCACATCCTACCATACCTTTGTCTGTACATTATACCTTGATGCTATTTTATCGCCCCCAGAAACCTCCTTTTACTCTCTGTTCCAGACGTTCTAGACGACCAATTCTTATTGCTTTTAGCCGTACCCTTATTTTACTCCTCCTCTGTTCCTCTGGCGATGTAGAGGTGAATCCAGGCCCTGCAGGGCCTAGCTCCACTCCTATTCCCCAGGCGCTCTCTTTTGACGACTTCTGTAACCGTAATAGCCTTGGTTTCATGCATGTTAACATTAGGAGCCTCCTCCCTAAGTTTGTTCTATTCACTGCTTTAGCACACTCTGCCAACCCGGATGTTCTAGCTGTGTCTGAATCCTGGCTTAGGAAGACCACCAAAAATTCTGACATTTTAATCCCAAACGACAACATTTTCAGACAAGATAGAACTGCCAAAGGGGGCAGTGTTACAATCTACTGCAAAGATAGCCTGCAGAGTTCTGTCCTACTATCCAGGTCTGTACCCAAACAATTTTAACTTCTACTTTTAAAAATCCACCTCTCTAAAAACAAGTCTCTCACCGTTGCCGCCTGCTATAGACCACCCTCTGCCCCCAGCTGTGCTCTGGACACCATATGTGAACTGATTGCCCCCCATCTATCTTCAGAGCTCGTGCTGCTAGGCGACCTAAACTGGAACATGCTTAACACCCCAGCCATCCTACAATCTAAACTTGATGCCCTCAATCTCACACAAATGATCAATGAACCTACCAGGTACCTCCCCAAAGCCTTAAACACGGGCACCCTCATAGATATCATCCTAACCAACTTGCCCTCTAAATACACCTCTGCTGTCTTCAACCAAGATCTCCGCGATCACTGCCTCATTGCCTGCATCCGTACTGGGTCAGCGGTCAAACAACCTCCACTCATCACTGTCAAACGCTCCCTGAAACACTTCAGCGAGCAGGCCTTTCTAATCGACCTGGCCGGGGTATCCTGGAAGGACATTGATCTCATCCCGTCAGTAGAGGATGCCTGGATATTTTTTTTAAATGCCTTCCTAACCATCTTAAATAAACACGCCCCATTCAAGAAATTTAGAACCAGGAACAGATATAGCCTTTGGTTCTCCCCAGACCTGACTGCCCTTAACCAACACAAAAACATCTGGCGTTCTGCATTAGCATCGAACAGCCCACGTGATATGCAGCTGTTCAGGGAAGCTAGAAACCATTATACACAGGCAGTTAGAAAAGCTAAGGCTAGCTTTTTCAAGCAGAAATTTGCTTGAAATTTGCACACTAACTCAAATAAGTTCTGGGACACTGTAAAGTCCAAAGAGAATAAGAACACCTCCTCCCAGCTTCCCACTGCACTGAAGATGGAAACACTGTCACCACTGATAAATCCACCATAATTGAGAATTTCAATAAGCATTTTTCTACGGCTGGCCATGCTTTCCACCTGGCTACTCCTACCCCGGGCAACAGCACTGCACCCCCCACAGCAACTCGGCCAAGCCTTCCCCATTTCTCCTTCTCCCAAATCCGCTCAGCTGATGTTCTGAAAGAGCTGCAAAATCTGGACCCCTACAAATCAGCCGGGCTAGACAATCTGGACCCTTTCTTTCTAAAATTATCTGCCGAAATTGTTGCCACCCCTATTACTAGCCTGTTCAACCTCTCTTTCGTGTCATCTGAGATTCCCAAAGATTGGAAAGCAGCTGCGGTCATCCCCCTCTTCAAAGGGGGTGACACTCTTGACCCAAACTGCTACAGTCCTATATCTATCCTACCATGCCTTTCTAAGGTCTTCAAAAGCCAAGTCAACAAACAGATTACCGACCATTTCAAATCTCACCATACCTTCTCTGCTATGCAATCTGGTTTCAGAGCTGGTCATGGGTGCACCTCAGCCACGCTCAAGGTCCTAAATTATATCTTAACCGCCATCGATAAGAAACATTACTGTGCAGCTGTATTCATTGATCTGGCCAAGGCATTCGACTCTGTCAATCACCACATCCTCATCGGCAGACTCGACAGCCTTGGTTTCTCAAATGATTGCCTCGCCTGGTTCACCAACTTCTTCTCTGATAGAGTTCAGTGTGTCAAATCGGAGGGTCTGCTGTCCGGACCTCCGGCAGTCTCTATGGGGGTGCCACAGGGTTCAATTCTTGGACCGACTCTCTTCTCTGTAAACATCAATGAGGTCGCTCTTGCTGCTGGTGAGTCTCTGATCCACCTCTACGCAGACGACACCATTCTGTATACTTCTGGCCCTTCTTTGGTCACTGTGTTAACAACCCTCCAGGCAAGCTTCAATGCCATACAACTCTCCTTCCGTGGCCTCCAATTGCTCTTAAATACAAGTAAAACTAAATGCATGCTCTTCAACCGATCGCTACCTGCACCTGCCCGCTTGTCCAACATCACTACTCTGGACGGCTCTGACTTAGAATACGTGGACAACTACAAATACTTAGGTGTCTGATTAGACTGTAAACTCTCCTTCCAGACCCATATCAAACATTTCCAATCCAAAGTTAAATCTAGAATTGGCTTCCTATTTCGCAACAAAGCATCCTTCACTCATTCTGCCTAACATACCCTTGTAAAACTGACCATCCTACCAATCCTCGACTTTGGCGATGTAACTTACAAAATAGCCTCCAATACCCTACTCAACAAATTGGATGCAATCTATCACAGTGCAATCCGTTTTGTCACCAAAGCCCCATATTCTACCCACCATTGCGAACAGTAGGCTCTCGTTGGCTGGCCCTCGCTTCATACTCGTCGCCAGACCCATGTCATCTACAAGACCCTGCTAGGTAAAGTCCCCCCTTATCTCAGCTCGCTGGTCACCATAGCATCTCCCACCTGTAGCACACGCTCCAGCAGGTATATCTCTAGTCACCCCCAAAACCAATTCTTTCTTTGGCCGCCTCTCCTTCCAGTTCTCTGCTGCCAATGACTGGAACGAACTACAAAAATCTCTGAAACTGAAACACTTATCTCCCTCACTAGCTTTAAACACCAACTGTCAGAGCAGCTCACAGATTACTGCACCTGTACATAGCCCACCTATAATTTAGCCCAAACAACACCTCTTTCCCTACTGTATTTAATTAATTAATTTATTTCGCTCCTTTGCACCCCATTATTTTTTATTTCTACTTTGCACATTCTTCCATTGCAAATCTACCATTCCAGTGTTTTACTTGCTATTTGTATTTACTTTGCCACCATGGCCTCTTTTTGCCTTTACCTCCCTTATCTCACCTCATTTGCTCACATCGTATATAGACTTGTTTATACTGTATAATTGACTGTATGTTTGTTTTACTCCATGTGTAACTCTGTGTTGTTGTATGTGTCGAACTGCTTTGCTTTATCTTGGCTAAGTCGCAATTGTGAATGAGAACTTGTTCTCAACTTGCCTACCTGGTTAAATAAAGGTGAAATAAAATAAATAAATAAAATATAGTCTCGCAATTGTTATTTTATTGCTGCTCTTTAATTAATTGTTATTTTTATTTCTTATTCTTATCCATATTTTTTTAAACTGCATTGTTGGTTAGGGGATCGTAACTAAGCATTTCACTGTAAGGTCTAAACCTGTTGTATTAGACACATGTGACTAATAACATTTGATTTGATTTATTTCGATGGTGAAGCACGGTGGTGGCAGCATCAGGCTGTGGGGATATTTTTCAGTGGCAGGGACTGGGAGACGAATCAGGATCGAGGGAAAGCTGAACGGAGCAAACTACAGAGAGATCCTTGATGAAAACCTGCTCCAGAGCAGTGGTGTAAAGTACTTCAGTAAAAGTCTTTCAAGCACTACTTAAGTAGTTTTTGCGGGTATCTGTACTTTACATTACTATTTATATTTTTGACAACTTTCACTTTAACTTCTTCTTTCTTAAAGGAAATAATGTACATTATCTCCATACATTTTCCTTGACACCCAAAATGTACTCATTACCATTTGAATGACTTGCAGTACAGGAAAATGGTCCAATTCATGCACTTATCAAGACAACGTCCCTGGTTATCCCTACTGCCTCTGATCTGGCAGACTCACTAAACATACAGTTGAAGTCGGAAGTTTACATACACCTTAACCAAATACATTTAAACTCATTTGTTTTCCACAATTCCTGATTTAATCCTAGTAAAAAGTCCCCGTCTTAGGTCAGTTACGATCACCACTTTATTATAAAAATGTGAAATGTCAGAATAATAGTAGAGAGAATCATTTATTTCAGCTTTTATTTATTTCATTAAATTCCCAGTGGGTCAGAGGTTTGCATACACTCAATTAGTATTTGGTAGCATTGCCTTTCAATTGCTTAATTTGAGTCAAACGTCTCGGGTAGCCTTCCACAAGCTTCCCACAATAAGTTGGGTGAATTTTGGACCATTTCTCCTGATAGAGCTGGTGTATCTGAGTCAGAATTGTAGGCCTCATAGATTTTCTATAGGATGGAGGTCAGGGCTTTATGATGGCTATTCCAATACCTTGACTTTGTTGTCCTTAAGCCATTTTCCCACAACTTTGGAAGTATGCTTGGGGCCATTGTCCATTTGGAAGACCCATTTGCGACCAAGCTTTAACTTCCTAATTTATGTCTTGTGATGTTGCTTCAATATATCCACATAATTTTCCAACCTCATGATGCCATCTATTTTGTGAAGTGCATCAGCCCCTCCTGCAGCAAAGCACACCAAAACATGATTCCACCCCTGTAATTCACGGTTGGGATGGTGTTCTTCAACTTGCAAGCCATCACCTTTTCCTCCAAACATAACGATGGTCATTATGGCCAAACAGTTCTACTTTTGTTTCAACAGACTAGAGGACATTTCTCCAAAGAGTACAATCTTTGTCCTCATGTGCGGTTGCAAACCGTAGTCTGGCTTTTTAATGGCGGTTTTGGAGAGGTGGCTTCTTCCTTGCTTAGCGGCCTTTCAGGTTATGTCGATATAGGACTTCTTTTACTATGGATATGGATACTTTTGTACCCATTTCCTCCAGCATCTTCACAAGGTCCTTTGCTGTTGTTCTGGGATTGATTTGCAGTTTTCGCACCAAAGTACGTTCATCTCTAGGAGACAAAACGCGTCTCCTTCCTGAGCGGTATGACGACTGCGTGGTCCCATGGTGTTTAAACTTGTGTACTATTGTTTGTACAGATGAACGTGGTACCGTCAGGCATTTGGAATTTGCTCCCAAAGATGAACCAGACTTGTGGAGGTCTACAAATTATTTTCTGAGGTCATGGCTGATTTCTTTTGATTTTCCAATTATGTCAAGCAAAGATGCACTGAGTTTGAAGGTAGGCCTTGAAATACATCCACAGGTACACCTCCAATTGACTCAAATTATGTTAATGAGCCAATCAGAAGCTTCTAAAGCCATGACATAATTTTCTGGAATTTTCAAAGCTGTTTAAAGGCACAGTCAACTTAGTGTATGTAAACTTCTGACCCACTGGAATTGTGATACAGTGAATTATAAGTGAAATAATCTGTAAACAATTGACAGAAAAATTACTTGTGCCATGCACCAAGTAGATGTCCTAACTGAGTTGCCAAAACTATAGTTTGTTAACAAGTTATTTGTGGAGTGGCTGAAAAACTAGTTTTAATGACTCCAACCTAACTATGTAAACTTCCGACTTAAATGCTTAGTTAATGCTTAGTTTGCAAATTATGTCTGAGTGTTGGAATGTGTCCCTGGCTGTCAAATAACAATAAGGAAATTGTGTCATCTGGTTTGCTTAATATAAGGAATTTGATTCATAGCATTTATTTGATGCCAATTAAGGACTTTTCGCACCACTGTACTTAAGAACATTTAAAACCAGATGCTTTTAGACTTTTACTCAAGTATTATTTTCTATTAACCTCTCTAGGGTACGTGGGACGCTAATCCCCCACCTGACCAACATCCAGTGAAAGTGCAGGGCGACAAATTCAAACAGAAATCTCATAATTAAAATTCCTCAACCATACATGTATTGTACACCATTTTAAAGATACACTTGTTGTTAATCCCACCACAGTGTCAAATTTCAAAAAGGCTTCATGACAAAAGCATACCATGCGATTATGTTAGGTCAGTACCTAGTCACAAAATCAGAAATAGAGATAAAATGAATCACTTTGATGAGCTTCATCAGATGGCACTCATATGACTTCATGTTACACAGTACATGTTTTGTTTGATAAAGTTCATATTTATATCCAAAAATCTCTGTTTACATTTGCGTGTTGTTATGTTTTGCCTCCAAAACATCCGGTAAAGGTGCAGAGAGGTACATCAATTTACAGAAATACTCATCATAAATGTTGTTGAAAATACAACTGTTATGCATGGAATTAAAGATATACTTTTCTTAATGCAACCGCTATGTCAGATTTCAAAAAAGCTTTACGGAAAAAGCACACCATGGAATAATCTGAGTTTAGCGCTCAGAGACCAAAACAAGCAATACAGATACCTGCCATGTTATGGAGTCAACAAAAGTCAGAAATAGCATTATAAATATTCACTTACCTTTGATGATCTTCATCAGAATGCACTCCCAGGAATCCCAGTTCCACAATAAATGATAGTTTTGTTCGATAAATTCAATAATTTATGTCCAAATAAACCTCCTTTTTGTTCGCACATTTAGTACAGTAATCCAAATGCGCAAGCACTATGTAACAACTCTCGTGGGTTGAAGAAGGAGACCAAGGTGCAGCGTGGTAGGCGTTCATGATTTTTAATAAAACTGAACACCTCAACAAAATAACAAAGTAGAAAAACATCAGGCAACAAAACAGCTGAACAGAAAATAACTCCCACAAAACCCAAACGGAAAATCACAACTAATATATGATCCCCAATCAGAGACAACGATAGACAGCTGCCTCTGATTGGGAATCACACTAGGCAAAAAACAACAAAGAAATAGAAAACATAGATTCTCCCACCCGAGTCACACCCTAACCTAACCAAACACAGAGAATAAATATGGATCTCTAAGGTCAGGACGTGACACACTAGGTCCAGACAAAGTCAATTGAGGACTTTTTTCAACTCTGCTCCAGAGCTTTCAGGAACTCAGACTGGGGGAGGGTTCACCTCCCAATTTGACAACGATCCTAAGCACACAGCCAAGGAATTGCAGGAGTGGCTTCGTGGCAAGTCTCTGAATCTCCTTGAGTTGCCCAGCAATAGCCCGGACTTGAACCCGATCGAACACGATCGAATATCTCTGGAGAGACCTGAAAATAGCTGTGCAGCGACGCTCCCCATCCAACCTGACAGAGCTTAAGATAAGAATTGGAAAAACTCCACAAATACAGATGTGCCATGCTTGTAGCATCATACCCAAGAAGACTTGAGGCTGTAATCGCTGCCAAAGGTACTTCAACAAAGTACTGAGTAAAGGGTCTGAATACTTAAATAAATGTGATATTTCAGTTTTGTATTTTTAATACTTTTGCAAAAATAAATTAAAAGCACTTTTTGCTTTATCATTATGGGGAATTGTGTCTAGATTGATGAGCAAAACAAATCTAAATCAATTTAGAATAAGGCTCTAACGTAACAAAATGTGGAAAAAGTCAAGAGGTCTGGATACTATAAGGAGAATATATATTAATCAGTCAAGGATACCCATCACTACACATTTTGTGAACTTTAAACTTGTAGAATGCAAACCAACTCAAGCTGCACGTTTTTAAAACGTTTAAAATCACTGTATATTGTTATTGATGACATCTAGTAAGCCTACATACCCAGCTGTGCACACTTACCATAGCCTAAACAGCCTCCTATTTGCCTCGAGTGATGGGGTTTAATGGGACAGCCATTGAGCAATGCATGAGTCAGAGCTCTCCATCTTAATAACAAACCATTGTCCTTCGTCCTCAGTCCATTATCAATTTCCAAGCACATGCTGCTCAGCCCTGCTGTGAAATATCTGTGTTGTGCTTTATGGTGTGTACATAATCAGTCCGGCGACCACGCACTGCAGGTCCATACCAGAGCAGGGCACACTACAATCAGAGTTCCATTTGATGAGCAGATGAACAGAGTGTCGTACGGTTCTGTTGGGTTGTGGTTGTAAGGAGTTTTTTTAATGTATTTGAGAAGGGATATCGTGGACAAGAACCCCGTATTTCAGATGTCTTGCGCTCAACACCAACGATGGATCAAAGTGTCAGGTAGGCCTTAGTCTCTGTTAACCCAGAAATGCAATCTTGCATAATTTGGTAAACTGTGTGATTCATTTCTGTGTTCCTGCTTGTTAGAAGTTTTAAAGAAAAACAATTTTACCTCTTAAATATAGTTGTGCTAGAATTTCAAATTAATAAATGTAAATTCACTAATAAAAATATCACTATATTCACTGTTTTCTATAAGGAGTTTGAGCAGCATATTAAGATCATTTTACATTCTTCTAATAAGAAAGCTGTAAAATGTGTCAATCAATGTCTTTTAAGGCCTTTGTATAATCCATATTTTTTTGTACCCCCTAGAATAGTGAATATGTTGTTCTTGTTTGTTTTATACTTCCTGTTTGTCTAATTTTGTTTTGTGCAAAATAATATATAATTTTAAGTTGTGTCAAAAATCAAGTCTCCACCAGAGATTGTGTATTTCATGATGAGATGCTTGTGTCTCCGCCCTAACAATGGGAGTCATTGTCCACAAAGGAAGGCAGGCAATAAGGGGCAAGATAAGGTGGGATAAGATGGCAGATACAGTACGTGTGTGAACAACAGTCACAACTCCCATATAAAAGTTTTTTGCCATAATGCCACGTGCGTCCACTTTTATCAGTATACCAGTAAACAACCTAATCTTAATGAAACATTCTATTCAATCAAATAAGCCTCACATAGCAAATTAGCAATACATTTTTGTTGTTGACCAAATTCGACACTTTCACATTGACCTCCAGGGTTGTGTCGAGGGACAGCTCTGGGGAAGGGTATCAACACATGTATGCAGCATTGAAGGTCCCCAAGAACACAGTGGCTTCCATCATTCTTAAATGGAAGACATTTGGAACCACCAAGACTCTTCCTAGATCTGGCCTCCCGGCCAAACTACGGAATTGTGGAGAAGGGCCTTGGTCAGGGAGGTGACCAACAACCCGATGGTCACTCTGACAGAGCTCCAGAGTTCCTCTGTGGAGATGGGAGAACTTTACAGAAGGACAACCATCTCTGCAGCACTCCACCAATCAGGCTTCGGGACAAGTCTCTGAATATCCTTGAGTGGCCAAGGCAGAGCTCGGACTTGAAGCAGATTGAACACCTGAGACCTGAAAAGATCTGTGCAGCAACGCATCCAACCGGACAGAGCTTGAGGGGATCTGCAGAGAAGAATGGGAGAGGAGAATGGGAGAAACTCCTCAAATACTGGTGGGCCAAGCTTGTAGAGTAATTCATTCCCAAGAAGATTCGAGGCTGTAATCACTGCCAAATGTGCTTCAACAAAATACTGAGTAAAGGGTCTGAATACTCATGTAAATGTGATATTTCCATTTTATGTTTAATATAAATTGTTTACATTTTTAATATAAAAATTTATTTTTAATACATTTGCAAAAATGTATACACCTGATTTTGCTTTTTCATTATGGTGCATTGTAGATTGATGAAAAAAAAACAATTTAATCAATTTTTGAATAAGGCTGTAACGCAACAAATGTGGAAATGTTAAAGGGTTTGAATACTTTATAAATGCACTGTATAGAAAGTGTAATATTGTGATGCAATCTCGAAATTGAATACATTTCCACTCTATTTCTGACATGGTACAGGTGTCTTCTGCTTTTAAAGCCCATCACCATGTGTGTTTCAAAGTAGATTTAGTTTAAGACTTACCAAGAAACACTCTGTGTGATCATGATTTAGCCCACTGCAGTGAAAGATGAATGACATCACACTTGCTCAGACCAACATGTTCCCATCGTATCCACACCCAGTTTTGTTTCCAATGCTTGTAAGACTCTGCCCCGTATGACTTCAGATACTGTCATGTTGTTTCTTTCGGTGTCCAGATTTGTTCGATATTTAAAAAATAAAACATTTGATTCTTCCATTCACTTAACATTGGAGTATCATTTGACTTCCAATATTGAAGTAATAGCTTCTTCAATATAAGTGACACAAATAATATTATCCTACCCATTGGGTATTTCACCAGACCCTCATATGCCATGTCTTAAATATGCCGATAGCTGGATTAAAAGTTAATTTACACTGACTGTAATGGTTCTCTTTAGGCGAAGGAGAGTTGGACCAAAATGCAGCGTGGTATTCTTGATACATATTTAATGAAGACGAAAAAACGAACAATACAAAACAAACGTAACGTGAAAACCTATACAGCCTATCTGGTGCAAACAAACACAGAGACAGGAACAATCAACCACGAAACACTCAAAGAATATGGCTGCCTAAATATGGTTCCCAATCAGAGACAACGATAAACACCTGCCTCTGATTGAGAACCACTCCAGACAGCCATAGACTTACCTAGAAAACCCCACTAAACCACAATCCCAATACAAAACACACCACATACAAAACCCATGTCACACCCTGGCCTGACCAAAAAAATAAAGAAAACATAAAATACTAAGACCAGGGCGTGACAGAACCCCCCCCCCCAAGGTGCGGACTCCCGACCGCACAACTAAACCCATAGGGGCGTCTGTCCACGGTGGCGGCTCCGGCGCGGGACGTGGACCCCACTCTAACAAAGTCTTAGTCCTTTTTCCTCGCGTCCTTAGATAGGCGACCCTCGCCACCGACCTTGGCCTAGTAGTCCTCACCAAGGGCCCCACTGGACTGAGGGGCAGCTCGGGACTGAGGTAGCTCGGGACTGAGGGGTAGCTCGGGACTGAGAGGAAGCTCAGCACTGAGAGGAAGCTCAGCACTCAGAGGAAGCTCAGGCAGGTAGTTGGCTCTGGCAGATCCTGGCTGGCTGGCAGTTCTGGCAGATCCTGGCTGACTGGCAGTTCTGGCAGATCCTGGCTGACTGGCGGATCCTGGCTGAATGGCGGATCCTGGCTGAATGGCGGATCCTGGCTGAATGGCGGATCTGGAAGATCCTGGCTGACTGGCAGCTCTGGCTGCTCCATGCTGACTGGCAGCTCTGGCTGCTCCATGCTGACTGGCAGCTCTGGATGCTCCATGCTGACTGGCTGCTCTGGATGCTCCATGCTGACTGGCTGCTCCATGCTGACTGGCGGCTCTGGCTGCTCCATGCTGACTGGCGGCTCTGGCTGCTCCATGCTGACTGGTACTGGATAGACCGGACCGTGCAGGCGCACTGGAGCTCTTGAGCACCGAGTCTGCCCAACCCTACCTGGTTGCATGCTCCCGGTCGCCCTGCCAGTGCGGCGAGGTGGAATAGCCCGCACTGGGCTATGCAGGCGAACCGGAGACACCGAGAACAAGGCTGGTGCCATGTAAGCCGGCCCAAGGAGACGCACTGGAGACCAGATGCGTAGAGCCGGCTTCATGGCACTTGGCTCGATGCTCACTCTAGCCCGGCCGATACGCGGAGCTGGAATGTACCGCACCGGGCTATGCACCTGCACTGGAGACACCGTGCGCACCACAGCATAACACGGTGCCTGCCCGGTCTCTCTAGCCCCCCGGTAAGCACAGGAAGTTGGCGTAGGTCTCCTACCTGGCGTAGCCATACTCCCTGTGAGCCCCCCCCCCCAAGAAATGTTTGGGGCTGACTCTCGGGCTTCCATCCGCGTCGCCGCGCTGCCTCCTCATACCAGCGCCTCTCCGCTTTCGCCGCCTCCAGTTCTTCTTTGGGGCAGCGATATTCTCCAGGCTGAGCCCAGGGTCCTTCTCCGTCCAATTCGTCCTCCCATGTCCATTCCTCTCGATGCTCCTGCTGCCGTTTCTCCTGCTGCACCTTGGGGCGGCAACACTCCCCTGGTTTTGCCCAGGGTCCTCTCCCGTCGAGGATTTCTTCCCAAGTCCAGAAGTCTTTATTACGTTGCTCCTGCCCGTTACCACGCCGCTTGGTCCTGTTGTGGTGGGTGATTCTGTAACGGTTCTCTTTAGGCGAAGGAGAGTCAGCCCAAAATGCAGCGTGGTATTCTTGATACATATTTAATGAAGACGAAAAAACGAACAATACAAAAACAACAAACGTAACGTGAAAACCTATACAGCCTATTTTTTTTTTTTTTATAAAAATAATTTATTATCATCAATACCATTCATTCTGTACAACTCATAATTTCCATACAAACTCAAATAGTGGTATTTTAATTTAATTTAAACAAAAACCCCAAACAAAACCTCAGGGGAGCATCTTCCCTCCCCGTCATCCTACAAACTACCTTTCCCTATCTCCCCGTCCCTAATCTATCCCCTTACAAATCTAAATGACACCCAGCCCTAAACCCCCCTTCCACCTCTCCCGGGCAGCATGCTGCCCCCACTTCCTCTCCTCCCTCTTCATCCTCCCCCTCAAATCTCCTTCCACACTCCTCACTATCACTTCCACCCCCCAATCTCTCCCTGTCTTCACCATGTTCTGCCTGGCTTCCCACAGCCCCCGTTTAAAGAGACTCATGAGAAGCCAGAGCAGAAACCTGTCCCTATCCGTCCCTCTCGCTCTCCCTACACCTCTCTCTAACCTGGCCCACGTCAATACAAAATCCCCCCTTACCAAACCTAACAACACCCGTGCCCTAGCCCATACTACTCTGGCAAAGGCACAGTCCCAAAAGACATGGCGCACAGTCTCCTCCCTGCCACAAGAAGATCTTGGACAGGTGGGGGATTGCACCAAACTATACCGGTACATGATGGAACGTACCGGCAAGCACTTATGGAGGATCAACCAATTCAGGTCCTTGAGCCTGTTGTCCAGACCCCGCGCCTGCACTCCCTCCCAGACCACTTCCGAGATGCCCACTACAGGCGCCGGACTCCCTGCCTTTCTGACCTCCTCGTACAGGTGCCTGTGATCTAAACCTACTCGGGCAACTTCAACCTCAGGGTGCTCACGCAGCCACTTGGCCGCATGACCAAAGTGCCACGGCAGCTGTTCCGCCCGAGGACCCGTGTTAGACCACACCATTACGCTTCTCGCCTGATACGAGAAGAACACCCGCAGGAGGTAACCGGACGTGTGTATCACTGGATGAGCAAGCTCCGTTAACAAGAAAGAAACAAAAATTGCGTCCAGCTTGAGGGGGAAATGTGGTACCCCCCTACCTCCCTCCCCGATGGGACAAAGCATGCGTGCCCTGGCGACCCACTCGCACCTGCCACTCCACATGAACTGAAACACAAGCCTTACTAGAGGCCTCCTCAGACTAGCCAGCAATGGGTAGATGTACGCCAAATACAAAAGAGACGGCAACACATCCACCTTTAGAACCAGGACTTTGCCCATAAAAGACAAATACCTAGCCTTCCACATTGCTAGCTTCCTCTGTACCACTGCGATACGCATGTTCCAGTTTAGCGTCGCTGAGCCGGAGGTCTCAAAATGGACCCCGAGAATCCTCAGGGCCCCCTCACAGAGAGATAACCCCCCGGGCACATCCGTTCTACCGCGCCATCTTCCGAAAAACTTGACGGAAGACTTTGCATGGTTCAGAACTGCTCCTGACGCTCGGGTGAAATCCCCAAAGATGGCAAGGGACCTTGTCAGGCACGAGTCCTTGCACAGCAGAAAGGAAGTGTCGTCGGCGTACTGCGTCATCTTAACACGCAGCCCACCACTTCCAGGGATCAACAAGCCTTCCACCCCTGTGTCTGCCCTAATGGCAGCCCCCAGAGGCTCCATGTACAGAACGAAGAGGAGAGCCGAGAGTGGGCACCCCTGCCTGACCCCAGACGAGAGGTCAAAAACGTCACCCAAGTGACTATTTACACTAACTCGGCACCCCGCTCCGACATATAATGTACGAATTCATCCTATGAACTTCTCCCCAAATCCTAATCGACCTAACACTCTGAATAAAAATGATCTATTCACGCGATCAAAGGCTTTCGCCTGATCTAGCGCTGCTACCATTAAAGGCAGTCCTCTATCTTCAACCCAAGCGATGGAGTCCCTGATTAACTGTAGGTTCCATCTAATAGAGCGGCCCTCTACCCCGCACGTCTGATCCTCATGGACGACGTAGGGAAGGGCTGTGCGCAACCGGTCTGCTAAAACCTTTGCAAGTAGCTTGTAATCTACACACAGCATGGTCAACGGCCGCCAGTTGCCAAGGTCTGTTACTTCCCCCTTCTTATATAAAAGTGACAGCACACCAACAGCCATTGATCCCCCCGGGACCCCCGTCTCAAGGATGGCCTTCAAGACTTCGAGGACCACTGGTCCAAGTATACCCCAAAACTTGAGATAAAACTCAGCCGGCAGCCCATCTATCCCAGGCACCTTCCCTTTTCCCATCCTCCTAAGAGCGCTCTCAACCTCTTCTAGTGAGATCTGGGCCTCCATCACTTCTCTAATGTCCTCCGGCAACCGCCTGGACAAGTGTTCTAAAAACACATTTCCCTGCTCTACATCTATTTCCCTTTCCTTAAATAAACCTTGGAAATGATCAGTTGTCACCCTGACCATATCCTCTGGTTCTCTAACTATACTACAATTTTCTTCCCTAACGCCATGCATTACCTTCCTACTCTGTCTGGCCCTAACCGACTTAAAGAACATAGCAGAACAAGTCTCATTGTGTTCTAGAAAGCCACTATGCGCACGCTCCAGGAAAGCTCGAGCCTTCCGCTCCTGCAACTCCCTGAGCTGCGCCTTTAGGGTTGCGGATCTCTCCCAGTCAAACGACCCGCCGAGGTTGCCTGCCTCGTACTCGAGTTCAATTAACCTTTGGATACGATCCACCTCCCTCCTCTCCTCCCTTTTTTTCCTCTTGCAATACCCTATTATAAAAGCCCTAATCCTCACCTTAACTAATTCCCACCACTCTAACACCCCCTCGCACATGGACCGGAGACCCTCAAGCCTCCAAAAGAAACCATAAAACCCGTCAACAAAAGCCTGCTCCTCCAGCACATCCCGATCTAGCTTCCAGTACCCCCTACCAAAGAGGCAGACTGGCGACCCCACCTGCAGGAGCACCCCGTCGTGATCCGAAAAGAAAACAGGCAACAGCCGCCCAGACAACTTACCCAAAGACCTGGTACAAAAATATAGTCGAGCCTCCGCTCAACCCCCCTGGAGTTGCGCCATGTAGGACCGTCCATTTTCGGAGTAGTGTGCAGACCACCATCTACCAGACCATGGCAAGCCATTAGCCTGGCAATGGCGCCTGCACTGCTATCCCCCCCTCTTCCTAAATCTGTATTAAAATCCCCCCCTATCACTAATTTCCTATTTGTGACACACAGGGGTGTCAGACAGTCCACATCTCCCTCCTGTCTGCCACCACCTGTGGTCCATACACCACCACTAATCTAAAATTACAATCCCTTATCGTGACATCCACCCCTATAACCCTCCCCTGCATTACCACAAAAGAATCCTCCACTTTAACCTCCCTGTGCCCACACAAAATCCCTACCCCCGATGAGTGCACCCCCCCAACACCCCAAACCGACTCCCCCTTGTCCCACTCCCTCTTAAACCTATTAACATCCCCTCCATCCCTCAGGTGAACCTCCTGTAAAAAACAAAAATCAAACCCCACACCCTCCAAATAACTAAAAACCGCCCTCCTCTTAACACAATCCCTTAAACCCCTTACATTTAAACTAACAAAAGTAAAATCAGACCCCATGAAAGAATACAATAAAAACATGTAATACACTCAAATTCTAAACCCAGACAGAAAAAAAAAAAACAGGAGACTCACCCGATGCTCCCCTGCTCCATATCTACCGGTGATGACACCATCTGTACTCCCAACATCCCCCCCTCTTCCTCCATCTCACCAACCCAGGATGCAGGAATAGTGTTTGGCTCCGGGGTGCCCTGCACCCTGGGTCTACCCCCACAATCCTCCCCCTCCCCAGTGCTGCAGCTGGATTGGAAAAAATTTGGGGAGGCTGAGTCCCCAAACAAAAAACTCCCCACCTCCTCCTGTACCCAGACCTGAGTCCTGTTAGGTGTGTCCCCACCCAACAGATATTGAGAGCCTGTGGAAACCAGCAGCAACCCAGAGGTTTCTCCCACCCCCATCACTCTCTTGGCCATCCCCTCCCTCTCACTGTCGGCCAATCGCTCCCTCCTCTTCATTCTCTTCTTTGGTGATGACGGCAGTGGAGAGATACCAACCCCCCCCCCCCCCCCCCCCGCCAGCTCCTCCACCATACCCCTCATCTCTTCCACCAGGGCACATTCCCCCCAGTCCACTTGCTCTTCCACCGTCTCCTTCTCCACCACTCCTCCATCGCTTTCTTCTCTCTCATGCTCCTCCACTCGGTTGCCGTCTTCCGCCGCTTTTCCTGGTTCTCCTACTCTCGTGCCTTCCGTTTCCGTCTCTCTTCCTTCCGCCGCTTCTTGCTCCTCCTCCTTCCTTGTGGCCTTCCCCTCTGGACCTGTACTCTGATCATGAGGCGTGCTTCCTTCCCCTCCTCTTCTTCCCCCATCCCCCGCCCCTGCTCCCCCCCCAGCCACAGACGCATATGACCGCTGACGGGCCGGGCACCCCCGCCACAGGTGTGCTGACGAGCCACACCCATGGCACGTCTTAGGCTTGTCACAATCCCTCGCCTCATGATCCTCAGATGCACAAAATCTGCATTTTCTTGTACTGCATGAGGCGAATATGTGACCGTAGGCCATACAGCGTCTGCAAAATGGGGGCTGACGTGCATAAAACAACGTCCCCCTGTCAGCCCCTAGGGAGAACATAGCAGGAGGATGGAGGTAGCCACCATGTCCCTTTGGGTCCTCTCTGAGGAGGGCCTGGAAACCTCTCCTCCCATTCCAAAACCCAAGGGAGTCTTTGAGGTGCCTTGCTGAGGAGACGTTATCCATATATCTCCCCAGAAAAGCCCTCACCTCTTCGTCCTTAACGTAAGGGTTGTAAATGTTGACAGTTACAACCCTAAAATTATTCTTCGCCAGGCTTGTTATTTCGTAGTGGCACATCGGCCTCTCATCTCCCACTGCTCTTGCCCTTCTCAGGATATCATCGTGTTTTGCCTCTGTATATAGTGCCACGTCGTATGCTCCCTCCAACGAGTTGCCTTGGAAACAAAACACGTCCTTCACCGTCAGCTTTAGAATCCCCATCAATATTATCCTTCCAAAAGATTCCCGTCCTAAAGGCTCCATCTCCTTTTCCTTCCAAGCAAACCTAATCGTGTTAGCCAGCCCAATCCCAGGGACCGACCGTGTTGATGTATTTAGCACCATCTCCGCAAGGAGAATGGCGCTCGTTCTCTTCTCTTCCAAAACAAGTGAAAAGAAAAAACCAAAGTGACTGAGCCTATCTGGTGACAACAAACACAGAGACAGGAACAATCAACCACGAAACACTCAAAGAATATGGCTGCCTAAATATGGTTCCCAATCAGAGACAACGATAAACACCTGCCTCTGATTGAGAACCACTCCAGACAGCCATAGACTTACCTAGAAAACCCCACTAAACCACAATCCCAATACGTACGAAAAAACCCCAAGACAAAACACACCACATACAAAACCCATGTCACACCCTGGCCTGACCAAATAAATAAAGAAAACATAAAATACTAAGACCAGGGCGTGACACTGACAGCCAACATTCTAAATCTGCTGATAACTTTTTGACTTTTATAGCACTCCCAAAAGTTATTGAGTCATGGTCAGTTTTACACTTAATATATGACTTTCTGTTGTGCTGTAGAATTTTACAATTTTGTCTCTTGTATAATACATCCTATATCTTAGTTTATACTAGATTAAGAGTACATTTTCCTTAACAGTTTTTTCCTTCTATATGTTCCAACACTCCCTCCATCTTGTGCCCATATCAGTCTCGGTTCCTATATTTTATATTTTTCTTCTAAGAGATTGCCAGTTGGATAGGTTCTCTGCAAGGTTTTGTATATCTTACCTATCATATGTGTATCTTTTTCTGTCTCAAATGGGATTCCCTAAACATTGCTTTGATGTCTTAAAGCTTTCAGGTCAAATTATTTTTATATCAAACTTTCAAGTTGCATATATTTTAAAATGTCTACATTGGTCAGTCCAAAATTGCTTCATAATTCAGTCATGAAAATAATTGTATGTCCTATTACCACGTCATTTACGGTTTCTATGCCTTTAGTTTAGGGCCAATTTATTATGGAATTCTGAAAAGCTATGTAAGGATTGTTCATTAATAAGGCTGTGTTTTTAAGGAGTTACATTGGTTCTTGTAGAATCTGTTTCATTTTATTTCATACTGTTATGTAAGGGATAAACTGTGAAGTTCTGTACATTACCTTGGAAATAATGGACGACGGAGTTCATTTTTCGAATGGTAATGTACAGAACGGAGGAGTTTATCCCGCATATACCACAGTTGACTAAGAAAACAATATAAAAGCACATTTACTGGTAGAAATATATTTTTTGTTGTTGTTGATATGTATAATTTCTCATATTTTGGTTTCTAGAGACACGACCCAGTCGTTCGTTCGATATTTACGGACGCACCCCAGTAGTTTTTCTTTAAGTTCCATTGCCTTGCTCAGTGTTAACGTTCTAATCTCTTGCTTGCTGCTAGCTAGCCAACTAGCTACAGCTACACAGTCACGACCTCTGCAGCCAGAATAACAGCAAAGTTTATTCTGTTGTGTTTGTTTAAGCTGTCTATCCCGCTAACACCACAATTGCCAAAGAAAACAATATTAAGCACACATTTACCGGCAGAAATAAAACATTTTCGATTATATTTTAATTTATATCAGCAAATTCATACTTTCTCATCTTTTGGTTGCTAGAGTTGCAACCCAGTCGTTCCGTTGCCATGCTCTCTGGCAACATTCTTATTCCTTGCTTGCTGTTAGCTAGCCAACTGTCTGAAGCTAACACAGTCACAACCTCTGCGGCCAGAATAACAACCAAGTAGCTGTTGTTTTCTATATACATTCATTTGGATACATCCAAAACAATTATCTGATAAGGCCCAATTTTTGACTGGCATAGCTATAAAAGTTTGCCTTCTCATCAGAACACTTGTCAACACTGACTGTTAACTACTGACTGTTAATTGCATTGCATACCAAAAACTAGGTTAGAAGCTAAATAAAAAGTTTGTTGCTAGCAAACCTGTCAACATGACAACATAATTCAAAAATATCAGTTGCTGAAAACAGCTGGTCAAACTAGAAACATGTGGGAGGATTTCACAGAAAAAGTGGCGGAGGGGACCAGAGAAATTCATGCTAATCCCTTACCATGCTAGGTCATCAAAGCTCCAAAGAAATATGTCTCTGCAATGCTAAATAGCTACGTTCTTTTCCTCATTGGACCTGTGTTTACAATGTATCCAATTCCAGTTTGTGCAGTTGTTGGTTTAGCTTTCTGTAACTTTGCAGCAAGCACCGTCTGCGTATGTAGATGCATATTGCATCATGATTGCAAGGTGTCCTAATGTCTTTTCCAACTGTCCCAATACCTTTTCCAACTGTCCCGTGATTTGGTTTTAATGTCAATTCTAGAATGCCATTCTAGCCAATCTGAAATGAGTATTCAACAAAGCTGTGGTATAAAGTGTTCTTAACTAAGAAAGTAGGCCTGTCTTAGTCATTCTTAGTTATATCCTTTGAAAGTAGACATGTGAAAAGGATGCAGGCGATAGGCATGGGCATCTTTAAAATGCACCCATTGTTCCACTTTAGTGCATTTAACAATAAAATGCAACTGTGTTCGTTGTCCATAGCTTATGTTTGCCCGTAGCATAACCCCACGCTACCATGGGGCACTCTGTTCACAATGTTGACATCAGCAAACCACTCGCCCACACGTTGGCATAAACGCTGTCTGCCATTTGCCCGGTACAGTTGAAACCGGTATTCATCAGTGAAGAACATACTTGTGCAGTGTGCCAATGGCCAATCGAAGGCATTTGCCCACTGGTTACGACGCTGAACTGCAGTCAGCTCAAGACCCTGGTGAGGTCGACGATGCACGGAGATGAGCTTCCCTGAGACAGTTTCATCACCGTCCGAGTGGCTGGTCTCAGACGATCCCGCAGGTGAAGAAGCCAGATGTGGAGGCCCTGGCTGGCATGGTTACAAGTGGTCTTTAGTTGTGAAGCCAGTTGGACATAGGGCCAAATTCTCTAAAACAATGCTGGAGGCGGCTTATGGTAGAGAAATGAACATATAATTCTCTGGCAACAGCTTGGGTGGACATTTCTGCAGTCAGCATGCCAACTGCACTTGAGACATCTGTGTCAAGGTGGGACAAAACTGCACATTTTAGGGTGGCCTTTTATTGTCCCCAGCACAAGGTGAACCTGTGTAATGATCATGTTATTTAATCAGCTTCTTGACACCCCTCCCCCTTTGTTTTTCACTGCTGCTATTCACTGTTTTTTTTTAAATCTATGCATAGTCACTTTTCCCCAACCTACATTTACAAATGACCACGACTAACCTGTACCCCCGCACATTGACTTGGTACCGGTACTCCATGTGTATAGCCTCGTTATTGTTATTTTATTGTGTTACTTTTTATTTAGTTTTTTACTTTAGTTCATTTAGTAAATATTTTCAACTCTATTTCTTGAACTGCATTGTTGGTTAAGGGCTTGTAAGTAAGCATTTCAAGGTAATACCTGTTGTATTCGGCGCATGTGACATATATAATTTGATTTTAATGTGAAATGCCACACCTGTTAGATGGATGGATTATCTTGGCAAAGGAGAAATGCTCATTAACAGGGATGTAAACCAGAAATAAGCTCTTTGTGCATATGCAACTTTTCTGGGATCTGTTATTTCAGCTCGTGAAACATAGGACCAACACTTTACATGTTGTGTTTATATTGCTGTTATATATATTTCCCCCTTTGAAATGTCTTATCAGTGTACTTGTAGCCCGTTGGCATCGACTACTTCTATCATTACCTCATAGAAAATAAAAGTTACTTGGGGAAAGTAGAGTATAGAATTTTACTGTCATGGGTGAACAGGGAATTCAGGAGGGGACTAAGTACACACCCATGAGGGGCCCCAGTGTTAAAGATCAGCGTGGCAGATGTGTTGTTGCCTACTCTTACCACCTGGGGGCGGCCCGTCAGGAAGTCCAGGATCTAGGTGTAGAGGGAGGTGTTTAATCCTGGAGTCCTTAGCTTAGTGATGAGCTTCGTGGGCAGTATGATGTTGAACGCTGAGCTGTAGTCAATGAAGAGCATTCTCATATAGGTGTTCCTTTTGTCCAAGTGAGAAAGGGCAGTGTGGAGTGCAATTGCATCATCTGTGGATCTTTTAGGGCGGCTTGCGAATTGGAGTGGGTCTAAGGTGTCCGTGATGATGCTGTTTATGTGAGCCATGACCAGCCTTTCAAAGCACTCACTGCTACCGACGTGAGTGTCATGGGGCGGTAATCATTTAGGCAGGTTACCTTCACTTCCTTCGGAACAGGGACTATGGGGGTCTGCTTGAAACATGTAAGTATTACAGACTCGGTCAGGGAGAGGTTGAACATTTCTGTGAAGACACTTGACAGTTGGTCCACGCATGCTTTGAGTACACATCCTGGTAATCCATCTGGCCCTGCTGCTTTGTGAATGTTGACCTGTTTAAAGGTTTTGTTCACATCAGCTACCAAGAGCGTGATCACACAGTCATCCAGAACAGCTGGTGCTCTCGTGCATGCTTCAGCGTTGCTTGCCTCGAAGCGAGCATAAAAGGCATTTAGCTCGTCTGGTAGGTTTGCGTCACTGGGAAGCTTGCGTCTGGGTTTCCCATTGTAGTCCTTAATAGTTTGCAAGCCCTGCCACATCCGACGAGTGTCAGAGCCGGTGTAGTAGGATTCAATCTTAATTCTGTATTGCTTGTTTGATGGTTCGTCTGAGGGCATAACGGGATTTCTTATAAGCGTCTAGATTAGTCTCCTGCTCCTTGAAAGCGGCAGCTCTAGCCTTTAGCTCAATGCGGATGTTGCCTGTAATCCATGGCTTCTGGTTGGGATATGTATGTACAGTCACTGTGGGGACAACGTCGTCAATGCACATATTGATGAAGCCGATGACTGAGGTGGTGTACTCCTCAATGCCATTGGATGAATCCCGGAACATATTCCAGTCTGTGCAAGCAAAACAGTGCTGTAGTTTAGCATCCGCGTCATCTGACCACTTCCGTATTGAGCGAGTCACTGGTACTTCCTGCTTTAGTTTTTGCTTGTAAGCAGGAATCAGGAGGATAGAATTATGGTCAGATTTGCCAAAGGGAGGGCGAGGGAGAGCTTTGTATGCATCTCTGTAGGTGGAGTAAAGGTGGTCTAGGATTTTTTTTTCTGGTTGCACATGTGACATGCTGGTAAAATTTGGTAAAACTGATTTAAGTTTGCCTGCATTAAATTCCCCGGCCACTAGGAGCGCCGCTTCTGGGTGAGCGTTGTCTTCTTTGCCTTATATAACTACAGTTTTGTCTGTACAACACAGAGCTACTCACACCCCATGCATCCTATTGGTACGCCCATGCACCAATGTGTTTCTAATATCTTTTAAGACATTGTCTGGTAGATGTTGTCTAAGTCCCCTTTTCCATCTGTTTGACCAGAAATCCAAACCTTTGCTTATTCCTAATTTTTTTGAATGGAAAATGGTTGAAAAATGTATGTGTGGTGTAATTTATCAAAAATATAGACCCAATTTGACATGCTCCTATAAACTTCACATGTGGGTGCTCATGAGTCCTTTTAGATGGAAAGGCCCATCTGCTTCCCACCTCGTCCACTAGACTGGGTACTGTTTAAGGAGATTACTTTTGTCTACGAGTTTATGATTTTAGAGAGAATGAGAGCCTTAGAATGCATCAGTTCATGTTTTAATATGTGTGATGACCTTATGATCCTAGTTTCAGAGGACACTGTGTCACATGATGTCTGGGTTTTGTTATTTTTAGTAAATCTTACTGAATCCTACCACCCACCACCACACTGTCCAGGTCATAACACAAACACACAAACACAGAGCGTTAGAGCAAGAGAGAGCTCTAGCTGGAAGAGGAGTCAGAGTCAGACTTCAGAACAGGCTCTGCCTAGTGCCCACGCTATGTGTGGGTGTCTTTATGTGGTGAAGAGCAAGCCGTGTAGTCTGCACACCTGAGAATAACACCCACACACAGTAGACTTTGATTATAGTCCTCTCATCCCCATTCTTCCTGCCCTCTCTCTCTCTCTCTCTCTCTCTCTCTCTCTCTCTCTCTCTCTCTCTCTCTCTCTCTTTTTATTTCCTTTATCGCTCATTTTGTATTTCACTTATTTCTCTTTTTTTTCTCTCTCTCACTATTTGATTTCCTTTTCCTTTCTTTCATTTCATTTTTCCAATTCTCAATTCAGTTTTATTTGTCTCCAGAAGCTAGCACATTACGTTTTAAATATCACTCTCTTAGGGACATATCCCTCTCTAAAGCTCTGCCAGTCTCTCTCTCTCTCTCTCTCTCTCTCTCTCTTTCTCTCTCTCTCTCTCTCTCTCTCTCTGTATAGTTCTCTGCTTCCTCATGGGACTGGCTCTGTCTTACAAGCTCTGCCAGACTCTACACTCCACTAGAAATGTTCACCCTGCATTGGATGTTCCAATCATAGAATAAGAATTATTCATTCTAATTCTGCTTCCGATTCCTCATTTTTCATTTGAGGTAATCAGTAGCTGTTTTGTTGGTATATGCCTCAGTTCATGTGTCAGATATCCAAAGCAAATTGCTCTACAAAATGAGCTACACAGACAGGCCTACCTTTCTGCAAGCCGGTGTGACTGATGCTCTCCTGAGGCTGAACTGAAAAGCCAGCGGTACTACTTTACAGCCAAGCACCTCACTCTGTCTGGTCTGATATGATATCATTGATGTCTGACAGCAGACCTGACAGAGAGACCTTCTGTGACTAACTTCCTCTCACCACGACTCAACACTCCGACAGCTCCCCTAGTAATGAATGGTGATAGTGATTATGTCACCACCACCACCACAAATGCATTTTCAGACGATTGACTGATTTAGGATCGTCAATCTGTGACTTGGATGCCTGTGTGGTGTTCTTCTGACCTTGATATCTGTCAGAGGGTTGCTTTTTCTTCTGTTCGACATCAGGACTGCTCAGTGGTAGAGATGTGAAACACACACACACACATTGTAGTAACTGGCTAGAGATCTAAGCGTTTTCTTTCTGGCTTTGTGGAGAGGAATCCCATGAACTTCACATCACTGAGCTCATTATGTGTTGCTGCTGGCCCATACTTTTACAAAACTCAGAGTCAGCCAATCAAGACCTCTGTAATGAATTTGTATTACCATTACCCTTTATCCTCCACTAAATGGGACTGACTGGCTCAAATCGGTCTTATGTAGCAACATTTGAAATAGTGTTTTTTACATTGGATAAAAGTAGAGACTCAGAGCTAGAAAATGGTATATCATACACTACAGTTGAGGAACAATGGGAAAGTAATTCTGCATTGAAAGTTGATGAAATACTGAAGAGCACTTCTTTGTCTACACCCATGCAACATCATTCACAACCTCTTAAGCTTTCGCCCCACTCATCTCTTTAAGGATTCACATGTGAGGCCAAGTACTTAACAACTAAAGATGTCAAGACTAAAGGCAGGATTATACTACGGGTGTGTTCGTAAATTTTAATCTGGAGTGCCAGAGTGTGTTCTGGGCGTTCATAAAGTCAGAGCATTGTCAGGTTGTCCGTTTGTAAATTCAGAGCTTTTCGCTCTCGGTGTGTTCATATCGCACAATGGACACTCTAGCCGAGGAGTAGTGTTGATCGAGCGTTCTGACCTAACAACAGCAGTCAAGCACACAAGCTAACTGGCTACCGTTGGCAGAGCTTGCTAGCTACTTCCAGACACAAATGAAAGAACAGCTCACTCTAACCAGTTTACTCGCACTAGCAGAGCTGGTTAAGTTGTTTTTATATTATCCAGAGTGTCGGTGACTGCAACTGTGCTGCTGGCAACAATTGAATTATGCTTTTTTTGTGCCAATGTTTACTGACACCGGCCATATTCAATGGATGTTGAGCGTTCGTAAATGTGTCACTTATTCACCAGCTACGTCTATCGTTACTTGTATAGTGGAGTCTTTTGTTGAGACATGTACAGTAGCTAGCTAGCTAAAAAATTAACCATAGTCCCAACTCAAAACATTACTACTCTGCATGAATCTGCAGGTACCTAACAAACCAGGTTCAGTGTTTGCTAACTAACCTTAGGCTAACTAGCAATACAAATGGCTCTGAGATACAAATAATATTACTACACAGATCATATATGTAACGTTAGCTAGCGAGACAGCCAGCTAACAGTACACTTTAACTTGCAATGAAAATAACTTTCTGACAAAATTAGAAACATGCAATAATGTAGCTGGCTAGACTCTCTTACCCATATACATAGATAGACGCTTCTCCCTCTCTGTCACGGATGCCATGGTTGCCCTTAGTTTGAAGATGTAATCCATAGACAGGTGTTTTATACAACAGCGTGCTGTGTGTTCTCTTCTTGACTCCATCCTCATTTTTTAAATCAAATTTTCTCCATCTTCTTAACTATCATACTCTTAATTCCACTGATTTCAAAACTCCGTCCTCCGTCCTAATTAATTTTATTTGCATTTACAGATGGCATACAAGTTTGTTATTTTGATATAAATATACCTAGTGTCCTGAAACGAGTCACAAATGTCATTGTTTCACTGTGTTGCGGTATTCAGGAATTAGCGCCTTTCCTTCCTATGCAGTAATTTTGCTAATGAAGTCGAGTCAGCTGCTGTTTATGATGTGGTGCACTCTGGTTGGTTATATTTGGCTGATGACATCACAACAAGTAGTTTACGACTGTTGTCTCTCTCTGACCAAAATGTCCCCCTCGGTGTGTTGACTGTCAATATAGGGATAAGGCGTGTTATCAGGTAATTAGCTTGAATTCACATGATCATATCTGCATCCCTACATGCCCCACTCCACCCCCTATATCTGTCTTTCGCTCCTGTACAAATGAATACGACAAAACAAAAGACTGATATCTTATTTACAGTAAGGACAGGTGAGTTCAAGTGTAAAAATAAATGTGCAGAAATAACAAAACATTTACATAAACCTTCCTCCCTCTCTATGACAAACACACACAATCAGGGACATTGAGCTGTCCATAGTACCGCTCTATCACGGCTGTGTATTGATCCAGGTTCTCCTCCAGCAGAGAGGTGTCAGGCCCAAGTGGAGGTTATGTGATTGGCTCGTGTGTGTGTGTGTGTGTGTGTGTGTGTGTGTGTGTGTGTGTGTGTGTGTATGTGTGTGTAATAGCCTCTCAGCTAATATCTCATATCTCTATTAGAGTCTAAGCACTGCCAAGAACACCTTCTAGGACACACGCACGTACACATGCACACACCATTGGAGGCTGGTGGGAGGAGCAACAGGAGGACTTGTTAATCGTAATGGCTGAAATGAAATAAATTAAACGGTTTCAAACACATCAAACATATGGAAACCACATGTTTGACTCCGTTCCATTTATTCCATTCCAACCATTACAATGAGCCTGTCCTCCTATACCTATAGCTCCTACCACCAGCCTCCACTGACACACTCACGCTAATAGACACACACGCTCTCTGTGTCTCCAAATATTCACTGTCTGATTGGGGAAATAAGTATGAAGTTGCTTATCTCTTACAGGGTGTTTCGTGTCCTTTAGTTGTCAATTTCTTTCTGAAGATCTGAGTAGGTCACTTCGGATGAGTACAGTTTCCCATCCAAAAGTCAGTGGTATTTTTCTCAGGGAGCTAAAGCGCATCTTCAGGTCTCTACCAGTGTGATGGGACCAAGTGTCAGTTGTATAATGTGTTTGGAGCCAGTGAGGTTGGACTGGTACTGTCTTAATCCTGTGCTTATAATTGAAACTCCTCAGCACACAATTTGATTTGTATGGCACCACTGTATAGAGTAGCCTACAATGTAGGAGTTAGGAGAGTGATAAAGGACCTTTTTTATATAAAGAACTAGGCAAGTCAGTTAAGAACAAATTCTTATTTACAATGTCAGCCTACCCTGGCCAAACCCCAACTCAGACGACGCTGGGCCAGTTGCATGCCGCCCTATGGGACTCTCAAGCCCAGTTGTGACACAGCCTGGAATTGAACCAGGGTCTGTAGTGATGCACTGCATCTCAGTGCTAGACATCTTAGACCGATGCACCACTCAGCATATGAGGTTCCCTCTGTATTTCATTATCTCTTCCCACAGACTGTGGTGGGAGATACGATGTCTTGACTTATTCCACAGCCTGAATTCAAAATGGATTCAATAGGGGGGGTTTTCTCACCAATCTAGACACAATACCCCATAATGACAAAGTGAAAACTAATTTATTGAGAATGAAATACGGAAACATCTCATTTACATAAGTATGCACACCCCTGAGTCAATGCATGTTTAGAATCAACTTTGGCAGCGACAACATATTGAGTCTTTCTGGGTACGTCTCTAAGAGCTTTGCACACCTGAATTGTACAAGATTTGGACATTATTATTTTTTGAATTCTTCAAGCTCTGTCAAGTTGGTTGTTGATTATTGCTAGATAGCTATTTTCAAGCCTTGCCATAGATTTTCAAGCCAATTTAAGTCAAATCTGTAACTAGGCCATTCAGGAACATTCAATGTCGTCTTGGTAAGCAACTCCACTGTATATTCGGCCTTGTGTTTTAGGCTATTGATTTAGGAATGATGTCTGCATCTTTGTAGTGACTCAGTTCTTTGATACACCATACAAAGTGTAATTAATAACTTCATTATGCTCAAAGGGATATTTACCCATCTACCTATAGATGTCCTTCTTTGTGAAGCATTGGAAAACCTCCATGGTCTGTGTGGCTAAATCTGTGTTTAAAATTCACTGCCCGACTGAGGGGCCTTACAGATAATTGTATGTGTGGGGTACAGAGATGAGGTAATCATTTAAAAAATCATGTTAAACACTATTATTGCACACAGAGTGTGTCCATGTAACATCAAATCAAATTGTATTTGTCACATGTGCCAAATACAACAGTAACCAACAATGCAGTTTTAAGAAAATACTGGTGCTCTTCCATGCCATCCCTAGGAGGGGTGCGTCACTTGAGTGGGTTGAGTCACTGACGTGGTCTTCCTGTCTGGGTTGGCGCCCCCCCTTGGGTTGTGCCATGGTGGAGATCTTTGTAGGCTATACTCGGCCTTGTCTCAGGATGGTAAGTTGGTGGTTGAAGATATCCCTCTAGTGGTGTGAGGGCTGTGCTTTGGCAAAGTGGGTGGGGTTATATCCTGCATGTTTGGCCCTGTCTGGGGGTATCATGGGCTGGGGCAACATTGTCTCCTGACCCCTCCTGTCTCAGCCTCCAGTATTTATGATGCAGTAGTTTATGTGTCGGGGGCTAGGGTCAGTCTGTTATATCTGGAGCATCTCTCCAGTGTCGTGTGTGAATTTAAGTATGCTCTCTCTTTCTTTCTTTCTCTCTCGGGGGACCTGAGGCCTAGGACCATGCCTCAGGACTACCTGGCAGCATGATGACTCCTTGCTGTCCCCAGTTCACCTGGCCGTGTTGATGCTCCAGTTTCAACTGTTCTGCCTATGGAATCCTGACCTGTTCACCGGACTTGCTACCTGTCCCAGACCTGCTGTTTTCAACTCTCTACAGATAGCGGGAGTGGTAGAGATACTCTCAATGATTGGCTACGAAAAGCCAACTGACATTTACTCCTGAGGTCCTGACCTGTTGCACCCTCGACAACTACTGTGATTATTATTATTTGACCATGCTGGTCATTTATGAACATTTGAACATCTTGGCCATCTTCTGTTATAATCCCCACCCGGCACCTGGCCACCCCTCATAGCCTGGTTCCTCTCTAGGTTTCTTCCTAGGTTTTGGCCTTTCTAGGGAGTTTTTCCTAGCCACCGTGCTTCTACACCTGCATTGCTTGCTGTTTGGGGTTTTAGGCTGGGTTTCTGTACAGCACTTTGAGATATCAGCTGATGTAAGAAGGGCTATATAAATACATTTGATTAGAAATATTCTAGGTAGCCATTTGATTAGATGTTCAGGAGTCTTTTGACTTGGGTGCAGAAGCTGTTTAGAAGCCTCTTGGATCTAGACCTGATGCTCCGGTACCACTTGCCGTGCGGTAGCAGAGAGAAGAGTCTATTACTAGGGTGGCTGGAGTCTTTGACAATTTTTAGGCCCTTCCTCTGACACTGCCAGGTATAGAGGTTCTGGATGGCAGGAAGCTTGGATTGTTAATAAGCACAGTTTTACTCCGGAGCTAATTTAGGCTTGCCATAAAAAAGGGCTTGAATACTTATTGACTCAAGACATTTCAGCTTTTCAGATTTTCTAAAAGTGGTTTTGGAAATTATTGTGAATAAAAAAGCAAGAGTCAGACATGATTTTCGGACACGTGTGAAGGTGCACGTGAATTTTTCACATTACTCAAACACACGTGGCTTCCCAACATTTCACATGTGATATTCTACGTTTTCGGATTAGAACCTGGGTGAAGCCAATGTCTAGACCATTAGAGCAGGAATGCCAACACTGGTTTCTCGTCTAATGTATATATATGATCAATTTCTCTCAATCTCAGAATGTTGACGGTTCAATTTAAAATAGGGCTGTCAAACGTTTTAAAATGTAATAAAGATAATAGCAGGATTTGCTGTGATTAATCATGATAAATCGCTTATTCAGAATTTTGATCAAAATTAGCTGTAATTTAAGATTTTCATATAAAAAGCTTTACAAGAATATTGACGTGTTGATTTTCTCCAAAATAACGGTTAGCGGAATCAGGTAACTTGATGAAGCACACTTTCAATTTAAGCATGTTTTGATATTGCATTGTTGTTTTTACCTGTGTATTTTTAATGTTTTCACTGTATTTATTAACTCTGACAGCCCTAATTCAAACGCATCGCTTTGTTGAAAGGTATCTGTTTACATTCATTCTAAAAGCATACACATTCACACATTTTTAAAATACATTAAAATCCCTTTTAGGCCTGTGTATTAATATGGTATAGGGGACGGTTGCGTCCCACTTGGGCAAAAAACTGGGAAAATGCAGCGCGGCAAATAAAAATAAAATTATATAAAAAACTAACTTACATTAAAGCACACATGTAAGATACTCAATTAAAGCTACGCTCGTTGTGAATCCAGTCAACATGTCAGATTTTAAAAAGGCTTTTCGGTGAAAGCATAAGAAGCTATTATCTGATGATAGCCCAATAGTAAACAAAGAGTAGCATATTTCAACCCTGCAGGCGCTACAAAAAACACAGAAATAAAATATAAAACATGCCTTACCTTTGACGAACTTGTTTTGTTGGCACTCCAATATGTCCCATAACATCACAATTGGTCCTTTTGTTCGATTAATTCCGTCCATATATATCCAAATGTCAATTTATTTGACGCGATTGATCCAGAAAAAAACAGCTTCCAACAAACGCAACGTCACTCCAAATATTTCAAAAGTTGCCTATAAACTGAACACACATGCCAAAATGTTTCAAACTACTTTTGTAATACAACTTTAGGTATTTTTAAACGTTAATAATCGATCAAATTGTAGACGGGTCTATCTGTGTTCAATACAGGAAGATAACAAACCATGCTACTTTTCACATCTTGCGCAACTCTCAACAGTGTTACCCAGTTCCTACTTATTCATTGCACAAATGAATAACCTCAACCAAATTCCAAAGACTGGTGACATCCAGTGGAAGCGGTAGGAACTGAAAACAGGTTCCTAAGAAATATAATTTGCCAATGAGAGCTCAGTGAACAGACCGAGACCAAAAAAAATAAAACATCCTCGAGGTTTTGCCTGCTACATAAGTTCTGTTATACTCACAGACATGATTCAAACAGTTTTAGAAACTTCAGAGTGTTTTTTTTATCCAAATCTAGTATATTATATTCCTGGCATGAGTAGCAGGAAGTTGAAATTGGGCACGCTATTTATGCAAAAGTGAAAATGCTGCCCCCCATACC
The DNA here is from genome assembly GCF_057628025.1 of Oncorhynchus mykiss. NCBI lineage: Eukaryota > Metazoa > Chordata > Actinopteri > Salmoniformes > Salmonidae > Oncorhynchus > Oncorhynchus mykiss. The sequence continues at coordinate 37,544,270 of NC_143050.1, read as the reverse complement.
TTAAGAAGTTAAATGTAACAAAAACCAATGGACAGCTAACAATAATAGAAGCTAAAACTAGCTAGCTAGGACAAAATGGAAGACTAGATAGCTAGTGGTTAGTAATTAGCATGTGACTATTAGAATAACATTTCATAAAAAGTACACTACTAAAATACAGTTGAAGTCACTTAGTTTGGAGTCATTATAACATTTTTTTCAACTACTCCACAAATTTCTTGTTAACCAAATATAGTTTTGGCAAGTCGGTTAAGACATCTACTTTGTGCACGACACAAGTAATTTTTCCAACAATTATTAAAAGACAGAATATTTCACTTATAAATCAGAATTGCAGTGGGTAAGAGGTTTACATACATTCAGTTGACTATGCCTTTAAACAGCTTGGAAAATCCCAGAAAATTATGTCATGGCTTTAGAAACTTATGATAGGCTAATTGACATAATTTGAGTCAATTGACATAATTTGACTCAATTGGAGGTGTATCTGTGGATGTATTTCAAGGCCTACCTTCAAACTCAGTGCCTCTTTGCTTGACATCATCGGAAAATCAAAAGAAATCAGCCAAGACCTCCACAAGTCTTGTTTATCCTTGGGAGCCATTTCCAAACCCCTGAAGGTACCACGTTCATTTGTACAAACAGTAGTATGCACATCTAAACTCCATGGGACTATGCAGCCGTCATACCGCTCAGGAAGGAGACGTGTTCTGTCTCCTAGAGATGAACTTACTTTGGTGCGAACAGTGCAAATTAATCCGAGAACAACAGCAAAGGACCTTGTGAAGATACTGGAGGAAACAGGTACAAAAGTATCTATATCCACAGTAAAACAAGTCCTAACCTGAAAGGCCGCTCAGCAAGGACGAAGCCACTGCTCCTAAACCGCCATAAAAAATCCAGACTATGGTTTGCAACTGCACATGGGGACAATGATCGCACTTTTTGGAGAAAGTCCTCTGGTCTGATGAAACAAAAATAGAACTGTTTGGCCATAATGACCATCGTTATGTTTGGAGGAAAAAGGGGGAGGCTTGCAAGCCGAAGAACACAATCCCAACTGTGAAGCATGGGGGTTGCAGCATCATGTTGTGGGGGTGCTTTGCTGCAGGAGGGACTGGTGCACTTCACAAAAATGATGGCATCGTGAGGTGAGAAAATGATGTGGATACAGTGCCTTGCGAAAGTATTCGGCCCCCTTGAACTTTGCGACCTTTTGCCACCTTTCAGGCTTCAAACAAAAAGATATAAAACTGTATTTTTTGTGAAGAATCAACAACAAGTGGGACACAATCATGAAGTGGAATGACATTTATTGGATATTTCAAACTTTTTTTAACAAATCAAAAACTGAAAAATTGTGCGTGCAAAATTAATATATAAATAATATATAATAATAATAAATAATAAACACTCAGAATGCCTCTCCCTAGTGGCAGTGCTAAGTGTACATGTGTAGCAATGCAATGCAACACAATGGAGAACTACAATAATAATGGAATGATAACGCACTCTAAGTATTATACTAAGTTAGGCTAAGTAACCTTTTTACAGAATGGCATGAAATAATTTGCAATTCCACATGTGGAAACATTGCTACTGAAACATGTCAACTCCACCTTTTCACATGAGCAGACTAACAATATTTCCCCCCCACATGTGAACTTGCAATTCTACATGTGAAAGTGTGATTTGCACATAGAGTTGTCTTACATGTGAAATTATTTTACTCATGTGAACTTGCAATTCACATGTGAGATGAAAACATTTTATTCTCTTCACATGTGAAAAGGTGTTTCAATTTCACATGTTTGTAAGGGTGTAGTCACAGAGGAGCATAGAGAAGATAAAAACACACACACACACACGGACACACACACACACACACACACACACACACACACAGAAAGTGTCACAGGAGACCATACTGATGAGTTGAGAAGTTATAATAGGAAACATGATAATCATTGTTGCCTTGTGCCCATTGGAAGTGCTAACGTCACCCTGGTTTTGCTGCACTGTACACTGCGCACACAAACACATATATGTGTTCTTGTAAATAGTACCAGATAGGAGTTCTTTGGCTTTTAACCATAGCGCAACCCTTTTTGGTGCTATATAGAACCGTTTTTTGAAGGTTCAATAAAGAACCATGCTCATAAGGTTCTAAATGGAACCTGTCTGGTGCTACAAAGAACCCTTTCCTAAGGTTCTATAAAGCACCATTTAAAAAGGTTCTAAATGGCATCCAAAAAGGGTTCCGCTATGGTTACAACCCTTTTTGGGGCTGTATAGAATCCTTTTTATGGTTCTTTATAGAATTTTCATGGAAAGGTTTTTTGTAGATGCTTTGAAGAACCATATGTTTTTTTTATTCTGGTCAGCCATATTAGATTGTTAAAATTCCTTAGGCTTTGGTGTTGTGTTTATTGACAAGTTGAATCACGTGAACTAACTCTGGAACAGCTGGGGGTCCCTGAGGAGAGAATTGAGAACCACTGAGTGATTTAGTCAACCATTCTCAATTGACACTAGGCTACATGTGAGTCTACATTCAAATGAGCCACCTCGCTTACATTTTAGTAATCAATTTTGTGAACTGTAAAGAACCATTGAAGAGCTCAATGGCTATGAGTCATTATATTTCCTCATAGAACAATCACCCTTATCCAAAGAACATTTGAGGAACCCACATTGTTTTAGTGTGTAATTTTTTAGTATGGGAAGTTTGGGGTGCGGTCAAAAAGTGATTGAAATCAAATGGGACGACCCAGCAACATTGCTTCAAACTGCAAACGCATAGAAATGTACCCCATATGGACTGAGTCCCGACACCAGGCAAATTCCACCCATTGTCTAAGCTACAACACACACACACAAACACACACACTGCTGTGTGTACCCCAGCCCAAGAGAGACTGAAACCATATTAGGCCCACTGCTTCTGTGGATACTGTAGTGAGGCCACCAGAGGTGTGTTATTTTCTGTGTATTATGATCTCCAGCCTTGATCTGGCTCAGGTGACAGACAAGCAGTGAGGGAAGAAGGATGAAAGGCGGGAGAGAGGGGAGGGGGGATGGGTGGGTAAATGGATGGAGGAAAGGAGAGAGGCAGGGAGAGATGGAGAGAAAGAGGGATGCATGGAAGGAGGGAGGGAGGGATGGGGGAACGACAGAGCTGGTGTTTAATCAGGGACTATGGGAGAGCTGTCAGCCCCACTGTCAACTGACTGTCTCGACTGTACACGTGACCAGGGCACATGTCAATGACACACACGCATGCACACACATAATGCATGTGTGCTCACACAAACACGCTCTTTTTTTTCTCTCCCTCCCTTTCACTCGCTTGTTCTCTCTCACTCTGCACACTTACAGGCTAACACATACACACATTCTCATACACACACATTCTCATTCACAAACAAACACTTAATAACATGGTTCACAATCCATAGTGAGCCTTAATCCATTCATTTTCTCTCGCTCTCTCTCTCTCTCTTCCTGTAATGAGTGGCAGAACTCCAGGCGACCATTAGCTCCAGGGCTCCCATCAATCTCTTGTCCATCAAACACACACACACACACACACACACACACACACACACACACACACACACACACACACACACACACACACACACACACACACACACCATAGCCTATAACCAGTCCTGAACTCTTCAGATAAAACACCTGAATGCCAGCCAGGGAAATCTCAGTATCAAACACATCAGTGAGACTGAGCCAGCTATAGGTTGCCATCCCGGGGACCGTACAATGGCATACAAATGGACCATATGATTATCAGCCTTAATGGGTTAGCATGGAAGTCTTTCAACTCCAAAGTCAGTGTTGCTGTGGAAACCGTTGCCCTCTCTCTGTTGCCTGGCTACTCAAACTCCTTGCTCCAGCCAAACGCTATGCCACGCCCACGGACAATTAGTTTCTTCTCAGCAATGAGTCTGGATCTGAGTAACTTCCCAATGAATTCTAGAACACAAACACATTCTAACCATTCTGATTGGTCCCAGGAACTGATGCCAGCACACACGTGGGTAAAGGGCCATTTTGAAAATGTGCCATTGGCTTCGATACTCTGATAGGTTAGAGGTGATTCAATCGCTGATGACCTTGTTTTGTACAACATCTCTCATTTTGACCTCACCCCAAAACGACTTCAAAGATGGCAGACTGAAATATGTAGTGAATATAGAGTGCTGGACAGAGGAGGCAGACTCACCAGGACTGGTTTGAGAATACTGTTCGGAATAGGTTCAAAGATTCTTCCACCCAAGGACTCATCCATCAACATTGAGGAATAGACATGGTCAGTCACAGGTTTCATTAAGAAATGTGTTGATGATGTTGTACCCTGAATAACATTCTGGGCATACCCCAACCAAAAACCCTGGATATACGGAGAAATCCATACTATTCTGAGAGCCGGTTCCCATGTCTTAGGAAGTCCCGCAGCTTCATCAAAGACCCCGCACACCCCAGCCACAAGCTGTTCACTCCCTTCTCGTCGGGAAGAAGGTATTAGAGCATGGAGTTTGATACCAACAGGCTCAGAGACTGAACCTTGAACTGGACTGACCACCTGCATTGACTCTCCGCACCTCAGTGCACATGCACTCACTAATTTACACACCCACACAGACATATAAATTCATGCTACACACACACATCACAATTGCTGCAACCAGATTCCTATTTACTATTGCTACTACTGCACAATTTAAACACTTGACCCCCAATCCTTTCTCTGATTCATTTGTAAATATTGTACCATAAATTGTGCATTCCTGTATTATACTCTGTGGCAATTTTAGCATGTAAAACTTTGTGGGGCAAACTCAAAAACGTTTTTTTTATGTATGCCAGCAAAGCCACTACACACACAACACTGAACAATACATTATTGCACTATAACAGTGACAAACGATGCCCACAAACAGTTAGGGCCCACACAGAAACAATTTTAGTTTGTACATCTTGGTGGGGCAAACTCACCCCAAAACTGTTCGATGTGTGCCAACAAAGTCACTACACAACACAACACTAAACAATACATGAATTGCACTATAACGGTGACAAACGGTGCCCACAAACTGTTAAGGCCTACATAAAGCCTACAGCTCACCTTGTGCGGGGCTCACTTGAACAAGAAGGTGGCGCGGCAGTCCTCCTGGGCAAATTTTGTAATCAAACTTTGCCATCAAAGTCTGGCATTCTCTGGATTTATGCTGCTTTCAAGACAACTGGGAACTCTGAGAAAAACAAGGTTGAATCATGACGTCTGTGATCTTCAGGTCGGAGTTCTTGAAAGAGGTCCAAGTTCTTGACTTGGAATTCCGAGTTAGATGACGGTTCAAAAAGTATTTTGCCAGTTGGAACTCATTTTGTTCTGAGTTCCCAGTTGTCTGGAAGTTTCTGAAGGCTGAGATTTCCCAGTTCCTAGTTTCCAGTTGTGTTGAACGTGGCTGAAATCACACTGGATTGACAGCACGACCAATGTATTCAACTTTTTCTGGCCCATGGTGTCGAATGTTTATCGTTTTAAGCTTGGAAAAGAAACCCTTAAACTCAGACACACACCCACTCCGCTGAATAGCAGGATAGGGGTAGCTTTGCAACGTTTGCAGTTAGTTACTGATTCCTTCCAAAGCACTCATTGTTGAATTTGCGATTTCCAACTTGTGTGTAATGTTTGTGTCCAATAGCTGATGAGCACTGACACATTTTATCTATAATTTCTCTACATAAGACAAGGAATGAAAAGGATTTGCCAGTAGATTGTCTATGGGATTCATGATGATTACTGCTTGTCTAGCTTTCTATCTAAGATTTTGAAAGTATGATCAGTCCCATCAAAGCTACCGTAGATATAACGTGATTTGATGTAAATACATCTGTGGCCAATGACCTTGAGGTTTCTTGGATGGGCACTTCTAATGTAACTTTTTGGCAGCACCCAAGGGGATTGAATTTTAGAGCTCTCCCGTAGATTCTGCTTTGACGTAGTGTCCTCATGAGTGACAGAACACTGAGCCAATCACGGCACAAACTAGAGAACATTGGCAACTCCTACGCGTTCTATTTACCACTGGCTGCAACACCAGCACAGAAAACATTGAGCTAGGCTGACACCTGCATTTCGGTTCTGCCTTACTCAAGAAAGCCAAAAATAGACCATGTTGGTATGCAGCTTTAATAAATCAATGATACATTATTTTTTACATTGTTTGAAAGTTGATATGCGACACGTATTAATGCCAAAATAACATGTAAAACATACAAAAAAATAAATAAATACAGTGGGGCAAAAAAGTATTTAGTCAGCCACCAATTGTGCAAGTTCTCCTACTTAAAAAGATGAGAGAGGCCTGTCATCATAGGTACACTTCAACTATGACAGACAAAATGAGAAAAAAAATCTAGAAAAATCACATTATAGGATTTTTTATGAATTTATTTGCAAATTATGATGGAAAATAAGTATTTGGTCACCTACAAACAAGCAAGATTTCTGGCTCTCACAGACCTGTAACTTCTTCTTTAAGAGGCTCCTCTGTCCTCCACTCGTTACCTGGATTAATGGCACCTGTTTGAACTTGTTATCAGTATAAAAGACACCTGTCCACAACCTCAAACAGTCACACTCCAAACTCCACTATGGCCAAGACCAAAGAGCTGTCAAAGGACACCAGAAACAAAATTGTAGACCTGCACCAGGCTGGGAAGACTGAATCTGCAATAGGTAAGCAGCTTGGTTTGAAGAAATCAACTGTGGGAGCAATTATTAGGAAATGGAAGACATACAAGACCACTGATAATCTCCCTCGATCTGGGGCTCCATGCAAGATCTCACCCCGTGGGGTCAAAATGATCACAAGAACCACACTGGGGGACCTAGTGAATGACCTGCAGAGAGCTGGGACCAAAGTAACAAAGCCTACCATCAGTAAGTAACACACTACGCCGCCAGGGACTCAAATCCTGCAGTGCCAGACGTGTCCCCCTGCTTAAGCCAGTACATGTCCAGGCCCGTCTGAAGTTTGCTAGAGAGCCTTTCGATGATCCAGAAGAAGATTGGGAGAATGTCATATGGTCAGATGAAACCAAAATATAACTATTTGGTAAAAACTCAACTCGTCATGTTTGGAGGACAAAGAATGCTGAGTTGCATCCAAAGAACACCGTACCTACTGTGAAGCATGGGGGTGGAAACATCATGCTTAGGGGCTGTTTTTCTGCAAAGGGACCAGGACGACTGATCCGTGTAAAGGAAAGAATGCTGAGAAGAATGCCATCTTTTTAAGTGGGAGAACTTGCACAATTGGTGGCTGACTAAATCCTTTTTTGCCCCACTGTATATTATTTTATTATTTTTAGATAAACAGTTGTGGCTCAAAACAGGTAGGGAAGAGTCCTGAATGGTAGTTTTCCACTGATTATACTTGCTCAAATGTTGATTCTATTCTACTGAGCCATTTACTTTACGTTTGAATTCTTATCTTTTATTTATTTTTGTTGTTGCGCTCTCAAGACGGAACCTGCAAGTAAGCATTTTGTTGGACGGGTGTATACCATGTGTATCCTGTACGTACTAAATAAAACATTTCATAATAATATATACATGTAAAAAATTGAACTTGAAACTAGAGCAGCGAAATAATTCCATTTGAGTCATCAGGAAAATCTCTCTGTAACTTGGACTCAGCAGATATTGGTGTTATGTCTGCATATTATATGTCTCACTCCCAGAGATTCCCTATGTGTATAATTTAGTGGACACATTGATTGGATGGAGATGGTTCAGTGTTTGTTTTATCCTAGTGATGTTGATGATGATGAAGATGGTGATGATTGTTCAGGATCAGAGTGAAGATGAAGACCTGGAAGGAATAGCGTATACCTGCGGAATCGGATGTTACTGGAGTCGGCGATGGGCATCAAGTTATGGTGGTCATACCATAGATATCTTTCGATACAGCACAAACCTCAGACTTCTACTTCCCTGGTAAAAATGCACCCATCATCTTTCCCAATCGTCTTGTCTCTCTCCTTATCTTTTCTCCTTGAGGTGATTTCAATGAAAACATAGGCCTTGTTAATGCAGCCACGGCTCATCATAAAGCTGACATTTTGAGCCCTCTCTGTTCCATGAATCCCCCAGCCATGTCAATCAACAACACTCACAGCTGCTACTGGGTAGCCATATGGGATATTGTATTTGACAGGAAATGTATTTATAGGTATGTTTTCATGTGTTTCCCATACATCCCATATTGATGGGTTCCAATGTAAATGATCATACCATAAATTTGTTTACATGATTAGACAACTGTATGGTTCTGATATCTACAATTATAGGCTATATCAGTGGTACTCATTGCGCCACCCGCAATCCCTTAATTTGCAAGCTTGCGTAGATTTTCCATTCACAACACAATTTCAATTCAATGTGTTTAATACAGGCCTGAATCACTTAATTGAATATTTAACTAGGCAAGTCAGTTAAGAACAAATTCTTATTTACAATGATGGCCTAGGAACAGCGTATTAACTGCCTAGTTCAGGGGTAGAACAACAGATTTTTATCTTGTCAGCTCAGGGATTTGATCTAGCAACCTTTTGATTACTGGCTCAACACTCTAACCACTAGGCTACCTGCCACCCCATATATACTGTATCTATTGTTCCCTGGATGGCAGATATGTGGCAGAATAGCACACTTGCTGAACAGAAAGGCTGAAATAGAACATTTGCTGAAATAGAACTTAACTGCTCAGCTACAGCAACCGACACATATCAGTTTGCTACTAGCTAATGTTGCATACTGGTCGACATGGATAAATTTATTGTAAAAAATAAACGTAAATCTATTGACAATGAAAATGAGGGGGAAGAGCTGGAAAACAACGTGACAGCTATGAACGAACAACCACTGGAGAACCAGGAAAATCAGGAAGATGGCGGCAGGGAAATGCCACTAGCTAACATAGCTAACTTGGCTAACGTGGCTCCGGTGGCTAAGAGAAGGATACGGTCGATTCAAGAAGAACACAGAAAGTTCCAAGAAAAATGGACAGACATTTATTTTTTTGTACTAGCTCACTTTGTCTTATTTGCCAGAAGGCAGTCAATTGTTTTAAAACTTCGGTGTCCCTTCCAAGGGACGATTGAGCTAACATAGGCTAATGTGATTACCATGAAGTTGTAAGTAACAAAAACATTTCCCAGGACATAGACATATCTGATATTAGCAGAAAGCTTAAATTCTTGATAATCTAACTGCACTGTCCAATTTACAGTAGCTGTTACAGTGAAAGAATACCATGCTATTGTTTGAGGAGAGTACACAATTTGGAACAGTTATTAATAAACAGATCAGGCACATTTGGGCAGTCTTGATCCAACATCTTGAACAGAAATGCAATGGATCAGTCTAAAACTTTAGACATACACTGATGCCATCTAGTGGCCAACATTTTAATTGCATCTGGGCTGGAATAATACATTATTGCCTTTCTCTTGCATTTCAAAGATGATGGTACCAAAAAAATACAAAAGAAGTTAGTTTTTTCTTTGTATTATATTTTACCAGATCTATTGTGTTATATTCTCCTACATTCCTTTCACATTTCCACAAACTTCAAAGTGTTTCCTTTCAAATGGCACCAATAATGTGCATATCCTTGTTTCAGGGCCTGAGCTACAAGCAGTTAGATTTGGGTATGCCATTTTAGGTGAAAATTGAAAAAAAGGTGCTATTCCGAGGATTGCATCTCTCAGACTCGACCAATACAAGATGCATAGAAGACATCGGCGAGGACATCGGTAAGAAACTAATTACTGACGTATCCGTGGTACCGTGTTTTATTATTGCGCTTGACGAAAGCACTTGTAATTGACATTGCCCAATTATGTGTTTGGGTCCGAATTAGTCATTCAGAGAGGAACTTTTAGGTTCGCTGTTACTTCAGGGACAAATAAGGGGAGAGGAAATTCTGAAAGCCCTTGTTACATGTTTTGCTGATAATAATACTGACTGGTCAAATCTGGCATCTGTGTGCACTGATGGCAACCCAAACATGCAAGGAAAGGAGAAGGGTCTCATAGGCATTATGAGAAAGAGAGAAGATATTCCCGAATTTGTTACGTTTCATTGTATTATTCTTCAGGAAGCACTTGTGGCTAAACTCAAAGACTGTGATTTGCAGAATGTGATGCAGCAAGTCGTGCGCATGGTGAACATTATTATTGTGAGGGCAGTGAATCACCGGTAATACAGAGATTTGATGGAGGAATACCAGACAGACAGACTTGATATTTCATTATGAAGTGAGATGGCTGTCTTGTGGCAGAGTTTTGGAAAGATTTCTCTCTCTCCTCCCTCAAATCCATGAATTTGTTGCAAGCAAGGGGAGAGAGGAGCCAGAGATGGATGATCCACAGTGGATATTTAAGCTGGGTTTTTTAACTGACATCACCTGCCACCTGAACATGCAGAATCTCCAGCTCCAAGGGAAAGCTAAAACTCGTGCAAAATGCTGCCTGTAGTCACAGCATTTCAAATTAAAATCACCACACTGTTCATACCTGACAGACAGTTTGTTCATTTCCCGAAACTCAGAGCAGTCACCACATCCAACCCAGACATACTGCAACATTTTAGCTATGATGTATTTGTGTGTGTGTTGGAAGAGTTGAAGTTCGAGTTTGAGTCAAACTTCAAGGATATAATGAAAGAAAGAGAACCCCTTTCATGTGCCAGTGTCATCTCTGACCCCAGTCATCACTTACCTCTGTCCTGACCATGCTGGAATAGAGAGTGAGATAGTGGAGCTGCAGGCAAATTACACATTGCAAGGTGAACTAAAATCAGCTGTTACTCATTTCCGGAGCCTTGTGTCAGACACAGAGTATCCACTTCTGAAGCAGTGTGTGCAAAGGTGACATTTTTTTCGAGCACTCATTCATTTGAAGCAGCATTTTCAACAATGAACATTGTGAAACAAAAACAGACAAACAGACTGACCAATGCACACCTGGATTGCCTCACAGACTATACATTTAGAATGAATTCAGTCAAGGAGCATAAGGGACATGTTCGCTCATCCAACTACTGAGATAACCCTTAATATGGGTCTTATTTGTGCCTGTATATAAACTCAGCAAAAAAAGAAACGTCCTCTCACTGTCAACTGTGTTTATTTTCAGCAAACTTAATATATGTAAATATTTGTATGAACATAACAAGATTCAACAACTGAGACATAAACTGAACAAGTTCCATAGACATTTGACTAACAGAAATGGAACAATGTGTCCCTGAAAAAAGAGGGGGTCAAAATCAAAAGTAACAGTCACTATCTGGTGTGGCCACCAGCTGCATTAAGTACTGCAGTGCATCTCCTCCTCATGGACAGCAACAGATTTGCCAGTTCTTGCTGTGAGATGTTACCCCACTCTTCCACCAAGGCACCTGCACTTTCACGGACATATCTGGGGGGAATGGCCCTAACCCTCACCCTCAGATCCAGCGAAGAGCTGGCCATGGCAGAACACTGACATTCCTGTCTTGCAGGAAATCACTCACAGAACGAGCAGTATGTCTGTTAGCATTGTCATGCTGTAGGGATGAGCATGCAGGAAGGGTACCACATGAGGGAGGAGGATGTCTTCCCTCTAACGCACAGCATTGAGATTGCCTGCAATGACAACAAGCTCAGTCTGATGATGCTGTGAGACACCACCACCCCAGACCATGATGGACCCTCCACCTCCAAATCGATCCCACACCAGAGTACAGGCCTTGGTGTAACGCAAATTCCTTTGACAATAAATACGAATCCGACCATCACCCATGGTGAGACAAAACCGCGACTCATCAGTGAAGAGCACTTTTTGCCAGTCATGTCTGGTCCAGCGACGGTGGGTTTGTGGCCATAGGCAACATTGTTGCCGGTGATGTCTGGTGAGGACCCGCCTTACAACAGGCCTACAAGCCCTCAGTCCAGCCTCTCTCAGCCTATTGTGGACAGTCTGAGCACTGATGGAGGGATTGTGCATTCCTGGTGTAACTCGGGCAGTTGTTGTTGCCATCCTGTACCTGTCCCGCATGTGTGATGTTCGGATGTACCGATCCTGTTGTTACACATGGGCTCATGTGTCCTCAAGTCCTCATGCCTCCTTGCAGGATGCCTAAGGCACGTTCACGCAGATGAACAGGGACCCTGGGCATCTTTCTTTTGGTGTTTTTCAGAGTCAGTAGAAAGGCCTCTTTAGTGTCCTAAAGTGTCCTTAGTGTCTTTACGACCGTTCCACAGGTGCATGTACATGAATTGTTTATGGTCCATTGAACATGCATGGGAAACCGTGTTTAAAACCTTTCCAATGAAGATCTGTGAAGTTATTTGGAATTTTAGGATCCTGAAAATGGGTCGTTTCTTAATTTTGCTGAGTTTATATATTTGTAATGTGCTGTACATCAAATAATTTGCTGGCCCTCTATTGCTCTGAATTTGCTCTCAATTGATAATTGATAATATTGGAAGAAAACGTACAACACATTAAAGATCTCTGTGGCCCTCTGAATGATTGTATCAACCCAAAGTGGCCCCCTTACAAAAAATTGTGAGTAACACTGGTCTATATCATGGTTCTCAAGCTGTTTCTCTAGCCTGTGTGGACCTGTGTGCAGTGTGTAGTCTGCAGGGAGAGTGGGGTAAATTGAGCCACCCTTGTTTCTGGGAAACCATGCTCAAAATGAAACATTTGACCAAATATTTAGGAAAAGGTCATCATATCACAGAGTCTATGATGGAAGAAACCACTTGGAAAAAGTGGTAAGCAAGTTAGGTAAAGAAATATATATATATGGATTTTTACCAAGTGTTAGAGATTTCATAATGTTTGTATCTAAACCAAAGGAGATACTTTTAAGATTGTTCTATAAATCAGTTGGGGTCTATAAGCCTCAATATGAGGTCCTAAATCTAGCATGAAGTACATCCTTGTAGCTGTGTGGGCTAATATGTGACTAGCTACCCGTTGGATGTCGAACTGACTCTTGGGGAAAAAGCCCTTTTAACCTCACCCCCAAATAAGATTTTGTGCAAATTTAGATTTTGGTTCTTTTGTTACTTTAAACCTTTTACTTTATTGTAATGGAAAAATATTGTATGATAAAAATTATGCCCAATATGAAAACTCTAGCTCAAACTTCTCTGAGCTGAGAGTGTCACAGCTGACTTGACCCATTCAAGAACAATTATATCAGGCTGATTTAGAAACAGAATAATTAGCTAGCTAGTTAGTTTGTAATGTAGTAGTATAAAGTTGTCATTTACAATAAAAAATGTAATTATGCAAGTGGGTCTAATTTTTATTTTGTCTACAAGTAGCCATATGCCAGAGCTAATGAGTAACATTCATTAGAGGTTCACACTTTCTTTCGATGTTGCTTGATTAGTGGTGGGCCTACTGTATTAGCTGGCCAAAATGACATGAAAAGTGATCAAAATATATTAATTTCAGAAGTTCAGAATTATTTAGATTCTAGGTAGCAATTTATATTTTATCGTAAACATTTGTTACACTGTAAAACAATTCCTGTAATTTTTACAGTAAATTACTGACAGCACAGTAGCAAATAGGTTACTGTAAATGTACAGTAAACTACTGGCAGCACGGAAGCCAGTGAAATAATGAACATTTACAGGACCTTTACTGTTACACAAATGTAAAGCATGGTGACTACAGTAACATGGTGTTTTTGTAGAACTCACAGTGCATTACTGCAAGCATAGTGGTTAGTAAACTGTTGCAGATTTATGTTGCAGATAGCTAGTGCCAACGACGGGCATTATTTCTGTTACATGTATTTGATATACAGTCGTGGCCAAATGTTTTGAGAATGACACAAATATTAATTTCCACAAAGTTTGCAGCTTCAGTGAATTTAGATATTTTTGTCAGATGTTACTATGGAATGCTGAAGTATAATTACAAGGATTTCATAAGTGTCTAAGGCTTTTATTGACAATTACATGAAGTTGATGCAAAGAGTCAATATTTGCAGTGTTGACCCTTCTTTTTCAAGACCTCTGCAATCCGCCCTGGCATGTTGTCAATTAACTTCTGGTCCACATCCTGTCTGATGGCAGCCCATTCTTGCATAATCAATGCTTGGAGTTTGTCTGAATTTGTTGTTTTTTGTTTGTCCACCCGCCTCTTGAGAATTGACCACAAGTTCTCAATGGGTCTGGGGTGTTTCCTGGCCATGGACCCAAAATATCAATGTTTTGTTCCCCGAGTCACTTAATTATCACTTTTGTCTAATGGCAAGGTACTCCATCATGCTGGAAAAGGCATTGTTTGTCACCAAACTGTTCCTGGATGGTTGGGAGAAGTTGCTCTTGGAGGATGCGTTGGTTCTTAGCCAAAATTGTGAGTGAGCCCACTTCCTTGCCTGAGAAGCAACCCCACACATGAATGGTCTCAGGTTGTATTACTGTTGGCATGACACAGAACTGATGGTAGCTCTCACCTTGTCTTCTCGGGACAAGCTTTTTTCCGGATGCCCCAAACAATCTGAAAGGGGATGCATCAGAGAAAATGACTTTATCCCAGTCCTTAGCAGTCCAATCCCAGTACCTTTTGCAGAATATCAGTCTGTCCCTGATGGTTTTCCTGGAAAGAAGTCGCTTCTTTGCTGCCCTTCTTGACACCAGGCCATCCTCCAAAAGTCTTCGCCTCACTGTGCATGCAGATGCACTCACGCCTCCCTGCTGCCATTCCTGAGCAAGCTCTGTACTGGTGGTGCCCCAATCCCGCAGCTGAATCAACTTTAGGAGACGTCCTGGCGCTTGCTGAACTTTCTTGGGCACCCTGAAGCCTTCTCTACAATAATTGAACTGCTCTCCTTGAAGTTCTTGATGATCCGATAAATGGTTGATTTAGGTGCAATCTTACTGGCAGCAATATCCTTGCCTGTGAAGCCCTTTTTGTGCAAAGCAATGATGACGGCATGTGTTTCCTTGCAGGTAACCATGGTTGACCAAGGAAGAACAATGATTCCACCATCCTTTTGAAGCTTCCAGTCTGTTATTCGAACTCAATCAGCATGACAGAGTGATCGCCAGCCTTGTCTTCATCAACGCTGACACGAGATAATCACTGATACGATGTCAGCTGGTCCTTTTGTGGCATGGCTGAAATGCAGTGGAAATGTTTTTTTGTGATTCAATTCATTTACATGGCAAAGAGGGACTTTGCAATTAATTGCAATTCATCTGATCACTCTTCATAACATTCTGGAGTATATGCAAATTGCCATCATACAACCTGATAATATTTGTGTCATTTTTGTGTCATTCTCAAAACTTTTGGCCACGACTGTAAGTATTTCAATACTTTCAATAGCTATTTTGTAATTTGTATTGCATAGGCCTGAATTTGTGCAGCTTATTTTGTAAGATATACTTGCAAGTAAACTGTTTAGATACAACATTTTCAGTAACAGTAACATAATCTCTTTACTTGCTATGACTGTGGAATATTCTTGGTCACCTTAGTTTAATACACTGACTGTAAGTCACTCTGGATAAGAGTATCTGTTAAATGACCAAAATGGAAATGAAAATGAACACTTGCAAAGCACACTGCTGGGTATTATTCTAATGACCTCTGTCCCCAAACAAGGCCACATTTTATCAAAATACAAATAGTTTTAGGGAGGAGCTCATTAGAATAATACCCAGCAGTGTGCTTTACAAATGTGACCCATTCCAGGAAACTAGGCGTATGTCGGTGGTCACTACACAGGAGAGCCATTAGGACGTGAGTTTTTTATTTTTATCAAAATGCGTTGTTTTTTTGGCAGAAAATACTTCTCAAACATGTGAACTTTCATGTGCCTTAATAACAAAATTGTATGCCATCTGTAAATATGAATAAATTGTAAATTGCGAGCCTAGTTGGTTTAGCCACAGAAAAAGCCAGCAACCTTCCTGCTAGCCATGATTTGTTGAGATAATGAGAGGGCCATATAGCATTTGAGCAGGTCAGCATGTCTATGTAATTCTGTCTAACGATGCTTTTTTATGTGTCGTGTAGTAAAACTGCATAAGCCTAATGTCAAGTTAAAGTGTTCTGTTAGCTAATGCTAGTGAACCCGCCAGTAGTGCACAGCGTTGTATGAGACCTTCAGTTTATTGGCAATTTCTCGCAAGAAATAGCCTTCATTTCTCAGAACAAGAATAGACTGTTGAGTTTCAGAATAAAGAGCTTTGTTTCTGGTCATCTTGAGCCTGTAATCGAACCCACAAATGCTGATGCTCCAGATACTCAACTAGTCTAAAGAAGGCCAGTTGTATTGCTTTTGTATAAGCACAACAATTTTCAGCTGTGCTAACATAATTGCAAAAGGGTTTTCTAATGATCAATTAGCGTTTTAAAATTATACACTTGGATTAGCTAACACAACATGCCATTGGAACACAGGAGTAATGGTTGCTGATATTGGGCGCCTATGATAATCTGATAATCTGTACGCCTATGTAGATATTCCGTAAAAAAAATATGCCATTTCCAGCTACAATAGTCTTTTACAACATTACCATGTTTACATTGTATTTCTTTTATCAATTTGATGTAATTTTAATGGACAAAAAACATGCTTTTCTTTCAAAAACAAGAACATTTCTAAGTGACCCCAAACAAGGGGCACCACCAAGGAAGCGGCAGCATGAAGACTAAGGTGCTCTCCAAACAGGTCAGGGACAAAATTGTGGAGAAGTACAGATCAGGGTTGGGTTATAAAAATATATCAGAAACTTTGAACATCCCACGGAGCAACATTAAATCCATTATTAAAAAATGTAAAGCATATGGCACCACAACAAACCTGCCCAGAGAGGGCCGCCCACTAAAACTCCTGGACCAAGCAAGGAGGGCATTAATCAGTGAGGCAACAAAGAGACCAAAGATAACCCTGAAGGAGCTGAAAAGCTCCAAAGCGGAGATTGTAGTGTCTGTCCATAGGACCACTTTAAGCCATACACTCCACAGAACTGGGCTTTACGGAAGAGTGGCCAGAAAAAAGCCATTGCTTAAAGCGAACACGTTTGGTGTTCACCAAAAGACATGTGGGACTCCCCAAACATATGGAAGAAGGTGTTACGGTGCGTGAATGAGGACCCAAAAGCGAATTAACGTAAACAGAGCTTCTTTAATAACAAAACAAAACGTAGGCTCAGATGGACCGGCAGGTTCCGACAGGACAGGACAAGGTTGCAGCAAACATGACGATAGTCTGGTTCAGGCATGAACAACACAAACAAGAATCCGACAAGGACAGGAGCAGGAACAGAGAGAGATATAGAGACCTAATCAGAGGGAAAAAGGGAACAGGTGGGAAAAGGGGTGACGAGGTAGTTGGGAGGAGACAAGGCACAGCTGGGGAAAAGAGGGGGAGAAAAGGTAACCTAACAACGACCAGCAGAGGGAGACAGGGTGAAGGGAAAGGACAGAAACAAGACACAACATGACAGTACATGACAGTACCCCCCCACTCACCGAGCGCCTCCTGGCGCACTCGAGGAGGAAACCTGGCGGCAACGGAGGAAATCATCGATCAGCGCACGGTCCAGCACGTCCCGAGAGGGAACCCAACTCCTCTCCTCAGGACCGTACCCCTCCCAATCTACTAGGTACTGATGACCACGGCCCCGAGGACGCATGTCCAAAATCCTACGGACCCTGTAGATGGGTGCGCCCTCGACAAGGATGGGGGGGGGGGAAGACGAGCGGGGGCGCGAAGAACGGGCTTGATACAGGAGACATGGAAGACCGGGTGGACGCGACGAAGGTATCGCGGAAGAAGAAGTCGAACTGCGACAGGATTAATGACCTGAGAAATACGGAACGGACCAATGAACCGCGGGGTCAACTTGCGAGAAGTGGTCTTAAGAGGAAGGTTCTGAGTGGAGAGCCAAACTCTCTGACCGCGACAATATCTAGGACTCTTAGTTCTACGCTTATTAGCAGCCCTCACAGTCTGCGCCCTATAACGGCAAAGTGCAGACCTGACCCTCTTCCAGGTGCGCTCGCAACGTTGGACAAAAGCCTGAGCGGAGGGGACGCTGGACTCGGCGAACTGAGATGAGAACAGCGGAGGCTGGTACCCGAGGCTACTCTGAAAAGGAGATAGCCCGGTCGCAGACGAAGGAAGCGAGTTGTGGGCGTATTCTGCCCAGGGGAGCTGTTCTGACCAAGACGCAGGGTTGCGAAAAGAAAGACTGCGTAAGATGCGACCAATAGTCTGATTGGCCCGTTCTGCTTGACCGTTAGACTGGGGGTGAAAGCCGGAAGAGAGACTGACGGAAGCCCCAATCAAACGGCAAAACTCCCTCCAAAATTGAGACGTGAATTGCGGACCTCTGTCCGAAACGACGTCTGACGGAAGGCCATGAATTCTGAAAACATTCTCGATGATGATTTGTGCCGTCTCTTTAGCAGAAGGAAGCTTAGCAAGGGGAATAAAATGAGCCGCCTTAGAGAACCTGTCGACAACCGTAAGAATAACAGTCTTCCCCGCTGACGAAGGCAGTCCGGTGACAAAATCTAAGGCGATGTGAGACCACGGTCGAGAGGGAATGGGAAGCGGCCTGAGACGGCCGGCAGGAGGAGAGTTACCGGACTTAGTCTGCGCGCAGACCGAACAAGCAGCCACGAAGCGACGCGTGTCATGCTCCCGGGTGGGCCACCAAAGCGCTGGCGAATGGAAGCAAGCGTACCCCGAACGCCAGGGTGGCCGGCTAACTTGGCAGAGTGAGCCCACTGAAGAACGGCCAGACGAGTAGGAACGGGAACGAAAAGAAGGTTCCTGGGACAAGCGCGCGGCGACTGAGTTTGAGTGAGTGCTTGCTTTACCTGCCTCTCAATTCCCCAGACAGTCAACCCGACAACACGCCCCTCAGGGAGAATCCCCTCGGGGTCAGTGGAGGCTACTGAAGAACTGAAGAGACGAGATAAAGCATCAGGCTTGGTGTTCTTAGAGCCCGGACGATAAGAAATCACGAACTCGAAACGAGCGAAAAACAGCGCCCAGCGCGCCTGACACGCATTAAGTCGTTTGGCAGAACGGATGTACTCAAGGTTCCTATGGTCAGTCCAAACGACAAAAGGAACGGTCGCCCCCTCCAACCACTGTCGCCATTCGCCTAGGGCTAAGCGGATGGCGAGCAGTTCGCGGTTTCCCACATCGTAGTTACGTTCCGACGGCGACAGGCGATGAGAAAAATACGCGCAAGGATGGACCTTGTCGTCAGAGAAGGAGCGCTGAGAAAGAATGGCTCCCACGCCCACCTCTGACGCGTCAACCTCGACAATGAACTGTCTAGAGACGTCAGGTGTAACAAGGATAGGTGCGGATGTAAAACGATTCTTGAGGAGATCAAAAGCTCCCTGGGCGGAAACGGACCACTTAAAGCACGTCTTGACAGAAGTAAGGGCTGTGAGAGGGGCTGCCACCTGACCGAAATTACGGATGAAACGACGATAGAAGTTCGCGAAGCCGAGAAAGCGCTGCAACTCGACGCGTGACTTAGGGACGGGCCAATCAATGACAGCTTGGACCTTAGCGGGATCCATCTTAATGCCTTCAGCGGAAATAACAGAACCGAGAAATGTGACGGAGGAGGCATGAAAAGAGCACTTCTCAGCCTTCACAAAAAGACAATTCTCTAAAAGGCGCTGGAGGACACGTCGAACGTGCTGAACATGAATCTGGAGTGACGGTGAAAAAATCAGGATATCGTCAAGGTAAACGAAAACAAAGATGTTCAGCATGTCTCTCAGGACATCATTGACTAATGCCTGAAAGACAGCTGGAGCGTTAGCGAGGCCGAAAGGAAGAACCCGGTATTCAAAGTGCCCTAACGGAGTGTTAAACGCCGTCTTCCACTCGTCCCCCTCCCTGATGCGCACGAGATGGTAAGCGTTACGAAGGTCCAACTTAGTGAAAAACCTGGCTCCCTGCAGGATCTCGAAGGCTGAAGACATAAGAGGAAGCGGATAACGATTCTTCACTGTTATGTCATTCAGCCCTCGATAATCTATGCAGGGGCGCAGGGACCCGTCCTTCTTCTTAACAAAAAAAAACCCCGCTCCGGCGGGAGAGGAGGAGGGGACTATGGTACCGGCGGCAAGAGCTACAGACAAATAATCTTCGAGAGCCTTACGTTCGGGAGCCGACAGAGAGTATAGTCTACCCCGGGGGGGAGTGGTTCCCGGAAGGAGATCAATACTACAATCATACGACCGGTGTGGAGGAAGAGAGGTGGCCCTGGACCGACTGAACACCGTGCGCAGATCGTGATATTCCTCCGGCACCCCTGTCAAATCACCAGGCTCCTCCTGTGAAGAAGAGACAGAGGAAACAGGAGGGATAGCAGACATTAAACATTTCACATGACAAGAGACGTTCCAGGAGAGGATAGAATTACTAGACCAATTAATGGAAGGATTATGACAAACTAGCCAGGGATGGCCCAAAACAACAGGTGTAAAAGGTGAACGAAAAATTAAAAAATAAATGGTTTCGCTATGATTACCAGAAACAGTGAGGGTTAAAGGTAGCGTCTCACGCTGAATCCTGGGGAGAGGACTACCATCCAGGGCGAACAAGGCCGTGGACTCCCTTAACTGTCTGAGAGGAATGTCATGTTCCCGAGCCCAGGTCTCGTCCATAAAACAGCCCTCCGCCCCAGAGTCTATTAAGGCACTGCAGGAAGCTGACGAACCGGTCCAGCGTAGATGGACCGACAAGGTAGTGCAGGATCTTGAAGGAGAGACAGGAGTAGTAGCGCTCACCAGTAGCCCTCCGCTTACTGATGAGCTCTGGCTTTTACTGGACATGAAGTGACAAAATGACCAGCAGAACCGCAATAGAGACAGAGGCGGTTGGTGATTCTCTGTTCCCTCTCCTTAGTCGAGATGCGGATACCTCCCAGCTGCATAGGCTCAGCACCCGAGCCGGCAGAGGAAGATGGTAGTGATGCGGAGAGGGGGGCAACGGAGAACGCGAGCTCCTTTCCACGAGCTCGGTGACGAAGATCAACCCGTCGCTCAATGCGAATAGCGAGTTCAATCAAGGAATCCACGCTGGAAGGAACCTCCCGGGAGAGAATCTCATCCTTTACCTCTGCGCGGAGACCCTCCAGAAAACGAGCGAGCAAAGCCGGCTCGTTCCAGCCACTGGAGGCAGCAAGAGTGCGAAACTCAATAGAGTAGTCTGTTATGGATCGATTACCCTGACATAGGGAAGACAGGGCCCAGGAAGCCTCCTTTTTGGCAGAAATTACTTCTCAAACATGTGAACTTTCATGTGCCTTAATAACAAAATTGTATGCCATCTGTAAATATGAATAAATTGTAAATTGCGAGCCTAGTTGGTTTAGCCACAGAAAAAGCCAGCAACCTTCCTGCTAGCCATGATTTGTTGAGATAATGAGAGGGCCATATAGCATTTGAGCAGGTCAGCATGTCTATGTAATTCTGTCTAACGATGCTTTTTTATGTGTCGTGTAGTAAAACTGCATAAGCCTAATGTCAAGTTAAAGTGTTCTGTTAGCTAATGCTAGTGAACCCGCCAGTAGTGCACAGTGTTGTATGAGACCTTCAGTTTATTGGCAATTTCTCGCAAGAAATAGCCTTCATTTCTCAGAACAAGAATAGACTGTTGAGTTTCAGAATAAAGAGCTTTGTTTCTGGTCATCTTGAGCCTGTAATCGAACCCACAAATGCTGATGCTCCAGATACTCAACTAGTCTAAAGAAGGCCAGTTGTATTGCTTTTGTATAAGCACAACAATTTTCAGCTGTGCTAACATAATTGCAAAAGGGTTTTCTAATGATCAATTAGCGTTTTAAAATTATACATTTGGATTAGCTAACACAACATGCCATTGGAACACAGGAGTAATGGTTGCTGATATTGGGCGCCTATGATAATCTGATAATCTGTACGCCTATGTAGATATTCCGTAAAAAAAATATGCCATTTCCAGCTACAATAGTCTTTTACAACATTACCATGTTTACATTGTATTTCTTTTATCAATTTGATGTAATTTTAATGGACAAAAAACGTGCTTTTCTTTCAAAAACAAGAACATTTCTAAGTGACCCCAAACAAGGGGCACCACCAAGGAAGCGGCAGCATGAAGACTAAGGTGCTCTCCAAACAGGTCAGGGACAAAATTGTGGAGAAGTACAGATCAGGGTTGGGTTATAAAAATATATCAGAAACTTTGAACATCCCACGGAGCAACATTAAATCCATTATTAAAAAATGTAAAGCATATGGCACCACAACAAACCTGCCCAGAGAGGGCCGCCCACTAAAACTCCTGGACCAAGCAAGGAGGGCATTAATCAGTGAGGCAACAAAGAGACCAAAGATAACCCTGAAGGAGCTGAAAAGCTCCAAAGCGGAGATTGTAGTGTCTGTCCATAGGACCACTTTAAGCCATACACTCCACAGAACTGGGCTTTACGGAAGAGTGGCCAGAAAAAAGCCATTGCTTAAAGCGAACACGTTTGGTGTTCACCAAAAGACATGTGGGACTCCCCAAACATATGGAAGAAGGTGTTACGGTGCGTGAATGAGGACCCAAAAGCGAATTAACGTAAACAGAGCTTCTTTAATAACAAAACAAAACGTAGGCTCAGATGGACCGGCAGGTTCCGACAGGACAGGACAAGGTTGCAGCAAACATGACGATAGTCTGGTTCAGGCATGAACAACACAAACAAGAATCCGACAAGGACAGGAGCAGGAACAGAGAGAGATATAGAGACCTAATCAGAGGGAAAAAGGGAACAGGTGGGAAAAGGGGTGACGAGGTAGTTGGGAGGAGACAAGGCACAGCTGGGGAAAAGAGGGGGAGAAAAGGTAACCTAACAACGACCAGCAGAGGGAGACAGGGTGAAGGGAAAGGACAGAAACAAGACACAACATGACAGTACATGACAGTACCCCCCCACTCACCGAGCGCCTCCTGGCGCACTCGAGGAGGAAACCTGGCGGCAACGGAGGAAATCATCGATCAGCGCACGGTCCAGCACGTCCCGAGAGGGAACCCAACTCCTCTCCTCAGGACCGTACCCCTCCCAATCTACTAGGTACTGATGACCACGGCCCCGAGGACGCATGTCCAAAATCCTACGGACCCTGTAGATGGGTGCGCCCTCGACAAGGATGGGGGGGGGGGGAAGACGAGCGGGGGCGCGAAGAACGGGCTTGATACAGGAGACATGGAAGACCGGGTGGACGCGACGAAGGTATCGCGGAAGAAGAAGTCGAACTGCGACAGGATTAATGACCTGAGAAATACGGAACGGACCAATGAACCGCGGGGTCAACTTGCGAGAAGTGGTCTTAAGAGGAAGGTTCTGAGTGGAGAGCCAAACTCTCTGACCGCGACAATATCTAGGACTCTTAGTTCTACGCTTATTAGCAGCCCTCACAGTCTGCGCCCTATAACGGCAAAGTGCAGACCTGACCCTCTTCCAGGTGCGCTCGCAACGTTGGACAAAAGCCTGAGCGGAGGGGACGCTGGACTCGGCGAACTGAGATGAGAACAGCGGAGGCTGGTACCCGAGGCTACTCTGAAAAGGAGATAGCCCGGTCGCAGACGAAGGAAGCGAGTTGTGGGCGTATTCTGCCCAGGGGAGCTGTTCTGACCAAGACGCAGGGTTGCGAAAAGAAAGACTGCGTAAGATGCGACCAATAGTCTGATTGGCCCGTTCTGCTTGACCGTTAGACTGGGGGTGAAAGCCGGAAGAGAGACTGACGGAAGCCCCAATCAAACGGCAAAACTCCCTCCAAAATTGAGACGTGAATTGCGGACCTCTGTCCGAAACGACGTCTGACGGAAGGCCATGAATTCTGAAAACATTCTCGATGATGATTTGTGCCGTCTCTTTAGCAGAAGGAAGCTTAGCAAGGGGAATAAAATGAGCCGCCTTAGAGAACCTGTCGACAACCGTAAGAATAACAGTCTTCCCCGCTGACGAAGGGAGAATCCCCTCGGGGTCAGTGGAGGCTACTGAAGAACTGAAGAGACGAGATAAAGCATCAGGCTTGGTGTTCTTAGAGCCCGGACGATAAGAAATCACGAACTCGAAACGAGCGAAAAACAGCGCCCAGCGCGCCTGACACGCATTAAGTCGTTTGGCAGAACGGATGTACTCAAGGTTCCTATGGTCAGTCCAAACGACAAAAGGAACGGTCGCCCCCTCCAACCACTGTCGCCATTCGCCTAGGGCTAAGCGGATGGCGAGCAGTTCGCGGTTTCCCACACCTCTGACGCGTCAACCTCGACAATGAACTGTCTAGAGACGTCAGGTGTAACAAGGATAGGTGCGGATGTAAAACGATTCTTGAGGAGATCAAAAGCTCCCTGGGCGGAAACGGACCACTTAAAGCACGTCTTGACAGAAGTAAGGGCTGTGAGAGGGGCTGCCACCTGACCGAAATTACGGATGAAACGACGATAGAAGTTCGCGAAGCCGAGAAAGCGCTGCAACTCGACGCGTGACTTAGGGACGGGCCAATCAATGACAGCTTGGACCTTAGCGGGATCCATCTTAATGCCTTCAGCGGAAATAACAGAACCGAGAAATGTGACGGAGGAGGCATGAAAAGAGCACTTCTCAGCCTTCACAAAAAGACAATTCTCTAAAAGGCGCTGGAGGACACGTCGAACGTGCTGAACATGAATCTGGAGTGACGGTGAAAAAATCAGGATATCGTCAAGGTAAACGAAAACAAAGATGTTCAGCATGTCTCTCAGGACATCATTGACTAATGCCTGAAAGACAGCTGGAGCGTTAGCGAGGCCGAAAGGAAGAACCCGGTATTCAAAGTGCCCTAACGGAGTGTTAAACGCCGTCTTCCACTCGTCCCCCTCCCTGATGCGCACGAGATGGTAAGCGTTACGAAGGTCCAACTTAGTGAAAAACCTGGCTCCCTGCAGGATCTCGAAGGCTGAAGACATAAGAGGAAGCGGATAACGATTCTTCACTGTTATGTCATTCAGCCCTCGATAATCTATGCAGGGGCGCAGGGACCCGTCCTTCTTCTTAACAAAAAAAAACCCCGCTCCGGCGGGAGAGGAGGAGGGGACTATGGTACCGGCGGCAAGAGCTACAGACAAATAATCTTCGAGAGCCTTACGTTCGGGAGCCGACAGAGAGTATAGTCTACCCCGGGGGGGAGTGGTTCCCGGAAGGAGATCAATACTACAATCATACGACCGGTGTGGAGGAAGAGAGGTGGCCCTGGACCGACTGAACACCGTGCGCAGATCGTGATATTCCTCCGGCACCCCTGTCAAATCACCAGGCTCCTCCTGTGAAGAAGAGACAGAGGAAACAGGAGGGATAGCAGACATTAAACATTTCACATGACAAGAGACGTTCCAGGAGAGGATAGAATTACTAGACCAATTAATGGAAGGATTATGACAAACTAGCCAGGGATGGCCCAAAACAACAGGTGTAAAAGGTGAACGAAAAATTAAAAAAGAAATGGTTTCGCTATGATTACCAGAAACAGTGAGGGTTAAAGGTAGCGTCTCACGCTGAATCCTGGGGAGAGGACTACCATCCAGGGCGAACAAGGCCGTGGACTCCCTTAACTGTCTGAGAGGAATGTCATGTTCCCGAGCCCAGGTCTCGTCCATAAAACAGCCCTCCGCCCCAGAGTCTATTAAGGCACTGCAGGAAGCTGACGAACCGGTCCAGCGTAGATGGACCGACAAGGTAGTGCAGGATCTTGAAGGAGAGACAGGAGTAGTAGCGCTCACCAGTAGCCCTCCGCTTACTGATGAGCTCTGGCTTTTACTGGACATGAAGTGACAAAATGACCAGCAGAACCGCAATAGAGACAGAGGCGGTTGGTGATTCTCTGTTCCCTCTCCTTAGTCGAGATGCGGATACCTCCCAGCTGCATAGGCTCAGCACCCGAGCCGGCAGAGGAAGATGGTAGTGATGCGGAGAGGGGGGCAACGGAGAACGCGAGCTCCTTTCCACGAGCTCGGTGACGAAGATCAACCCGTCGCTCAATGCGAATAGCGAGTTCAATCAAGGAATCCACGCTGGAAGGAACCTCCCGGGAGAGAATCTCATCCTTTACCTCTGCGCGGAGACCCTCCAGAAAACGAGCGAGCAAAGCCGGCTCGTTCCAGCCACTGGAGGCAGCAAGAGTGCGAAACTCAATAGAGTAGTCTGTTATGGATCGATTACCCTGACATAGGGAAGACAGGGCCCAGGAAGCCTCCTCCCCAAAAACAGATCGATCAAAAACCCGTATCATCTCCTCCTTAAAGTCCTGATACTGGTTAGTACACTCAGCCCTTGCCTCCCAGATTGCCGTGCCCCACTCACGAGCCCGTCCAGTAAGGAGAGATATGACGTAGGCGACACGAGCAGTGCTCCTGGAGTAAGTGTTGGGCTGGAGAGAAAACACAATATCACACTGGGTGAGGAACGAGCGGCATTCAGTGGGCTCCCCAGAGTAACACGGCGGGTTATTGATTCTGGGCTCCGGAGATTCGAAAGCCCTGGAAGTGGCCGGTGGATCGAGGCGGAGATGGTGAACCTGTTCTGTGAGGTTGGAGACTTGGGTGGCCAGGGTCTCAACGGCATGCCGAGCAGCAGACAATTCCTGCTTGTGTCTGCCTAGCATCGCTCCCTGGATCTCAACGGCTGAGTGGAGAGGATCCGAAGTCGCTGGGTCCATTCTTGGTCGGATTCTTCTGTTACGGTGCGTGAATGAGGACCCAAAAGCGAATTAACGTAAACAGAGCTTCTTTAATAACAAAACAAAACGTAGGCTCAGATGGACCGGCAGGTTCCGACAGGACAGGACAAGGTTGCAGCAAACATGACGATAGTCTGGTTCAGGCATGAACAACACAAACAAGAATCCGACAAGGACAGGAGCAGGAACAGAGAGAGATATAGAGACCTAATCAGAGGGAAAAAGGGAACAGGTGGGAAAAGGGGTGACGAGGTAGTTAGGAGGAGACAAGGCACAGCTGGGGAAAAGAGGGGGAGAAAAGGTAACCTAACAACGACCAGCAGAGGGAGACAGGGTGAAGGGAAAGGACAGAAACAAGACACAACATGACAGTACATGACAGAAGGTACTCTGGTCATTTTAGATGAGACTAAAATTGTTATTTTTGGCCATCAAGGAAATCGCTATCTTTGGTGCAAACCCAACACCTCTCATCACCCTGAGAATGCCATCCCCACAGTGAAGCATGGTGGTGGCAGCATCATGCTGTGGGGATGTTTTTCATTGGCAGGGACTGGAAAACTGGTCAGAATTGAAGGAATGATGGATGGTGCTAAATACAGGGAAACCAGTTTGTCTTCCAGAGATTTGAGACTGGGACGGAGGTTCACCTTCCAGCAGGACAATGACCCTAGCATACTGCTAAAGCAACACTCAGGGGAAACATTTAAAAGTCTTGGAATGGCCAAGTCAAAGCCCAGACCTCAATCCAATTGAGAATACAGTGCCTTGCGAAAGTATTCGGCCCCCTTGAACTTTGCGACCTTTTGCCACATTTCAGGCTTCAAACATAAAGATATAAAACTGTATTTTTTTGTGAAGAATCAACAACAAGTGGGACACAATCATGAAGTGGAACGACATTTATTGGATATTTCAAACTTTTTTAACAAATCAAAAACTGAAAACTTGGGCGTGCAAAATTATTCAGCCCCTTTACTTTCAGTGCAGCAAACTCTCTCCAGAAGTTCAGTGAGGATCTCTGAATGATCCAATGTTGACCTAAATGACTAATGATGATAAATACAATCCACCTGTGTGTAATCAAGTCTCCGTATAAATGCACCTGCACTGTGATAGTCTCAGAGGTCCGTTAAAAGCGCAGAGAGCATCATGAAGAACAAGGAACACACCAGGCAGGTCCGAGATACTGTTGTGAAGAAGTTTAAAGCCGGATTTGGATACAAAAAGATTTCCCAAGCTTTAAACATCCCAAGGAGCACTGTGCAAGCGATAATATTGAAATGGAAGGAGTATCAGACCACTGCAAATCTACCAAGACCTGGCCGTCCCTCTAAACTTTCAGCTCATACAAGGAGAAGACTGATCAGAGATGCAGCCAAGAGGCCCATGATCACTCTGGATGAACTGCAGAGATCTACAGCTGAGGTGGGAGACTCTGTCCATAGGACAACAATCAGTCGTATATTGCACAAATCTGGCCTTTATGGAAGAGTGGCAAGAAGAAAGCCATTTCTTAAAGATATCCATAAAAAGTGTTGTTTAAAGTTTGCCACAAGCCACCTGGGAGACACACCAAACATGTGGAAGAAGGTGCTCTGGTCAGATGAAACCAAAATTGAACTTTTTGGCAACAATGCAAAACGTTATGTTTGGCGTAAAAGCAACACAGCTGAACACACCATCCCCACTGTCAAACATGTTGGTGGCAGCATCATGGTTTGGGCCTGCTTTTCTTCAGCAGGGACAGGGAAGATGGTTAAAATTGATGGGAAGATGGATGGAGCCAAATACAGCTCTAGTGGACATACCTGCATTCAAATCAAATCAAATCAAATGTATTTGTCACATACACATGGTTAGCAGATGTTAATGCGAGTGTAGCGAAATGCTTGTGCTTCTAGTTCCGACAATGCAGTAATAAACAACGAGTAATCTAACCTAACAATTCCAAAACTACTACCTTATACACACAAGTGTAAAGGGATAAAGAATATGTACATAAATAAATTAATGAGGGATGGTACAGAACGGCATAGGCAAGATGCAGTAGATGGTATCGAGTACAGTATATACCTATGAGATGAGTAATGTAGGGTATGTAAACATAAAAGTGGCATAGTTTAAAGTGGCTAGTGATACATGTATTACATAAAGATGCAGTAGATGATATAGTTTAAAGTGGCTAGTGATACATGTATTACATAAAGATGCAGTAGATGATATAGAGTACAGTATATACATATACATATGAGATGTACACAAATTGAATGCTCCCTCAAAACTTGAGACATTTACAGAATGGCATTCTGTTGTGTGACAAAAATGCACATTTTAGAGTGGCCTTTTATTGTCCAATCAGCTTCTTGATATGCCACACCTGTCAGGTGGATGGATTATCTTGGCAAAGCAGAAATGTAAACAAATGTGTGCACAATGAGCACAATGACAAAAAGGCTGTTTGTTATTGCTCTGCCTTCAAATTCCGGGCTTGTCTCTGTGCTGTTATGCTGTTTGTTGCTACTTGACTATCTGCCAAACTTTCGTTATTTACTTATATTACATTTACCAACGTCTTAATTTTTTCCTCGCTCACCTTTTTTCATTAAACTTTTTCACACAGGACACTTAATCTGGACATGGTTCTACAGGACCTCAACCAGCTGAAAAAGCTAAGTAGTAACATTAACACTATGCCATCTAATTGCAGTCTCTGTACTCATAATATACACGAGAACTACTGCCTTATGTTGAGGATAGCTGTGTTACAAGCACAGCTTCAGGTGCAATCGTTAGGGCAATTTAAGAGTAGGAAAAGATGAAACAGCGTCTGTGCCACCAGTAAGTACACATAGTAGTATAAATTCCCCCGCACCGCCCCCGCAGCAGGACAATTTTCTCAAGACTTCTGGAAAGAAATGCTGTTGGCATGCTCAATTGGTGTCACTCATTCAGCTGACAGCTGATTGAAAAGACTGCGTTTTCGTCTTTTGAGCTTCTGGTCATGAAATCTATGCAGCCTACTCAATCACTTTTTATAGCTACTGTTTACAGGCCTCCTGGGCCATATACAGCGTTCCTCACTGAGTTTCCTGAATTCCTATCGGACCTTGTAGTCATGGCAGATAATATTCACATTTTTGGTGACTTTAATATTCACATGGAAAAGTCCACAGCCCCACTCCAAAAGTTGTTTGGAGCCATCATCGACTAAGTGGGTTTTGTCCAACATGTTTTCGGATCTACTCATTGCCACAGTCATACCCCGGATCTAGTTTTGTCCTGTGGAATATATATTGTGTATCTAAATGTTTTTCCTCATAATCGTGGACTTTCGGACCACCATTTTATTATGTTTGCTATCGCAACAAAGTATCCCATTAGACCCCAATCAAGCATCATCAAAAGCCGTGCTATAAATTCTTGGACAAACCAAAGATTCCTAGATGCCCTTCCAGACTCCCTCCACCTACCCAAGGACATCGGAGTACAAAAATTGGTTAGTTTAATCCACCTGAAAGGACGGAACAAATAATACAACCACTATTGTGGTTAAATTCAAATATACTTATTGATTTAAAAAACTGTATTTTTCGAAGAAATAAGGTATAATATTTGTAAACAATATCATAAATAGGACTGGTGGAGTTATGTTACACATGCAGCTAACACAGACATATGGAAATGTCTGCTCTACCCAAAATTACAACCAATTAATTGCAGCATTAACACAAAAATGGAAGAGGCAAGTAGAAGGGGAAAAAAGTATGGAACTTGTATGTCGGCCCTGTATTAAAGAACAGAAATGGTTAAAGAAAAGTGTGATAAATAAAAACATATACCAATTTAATTTAAGGACCAAAAAACTGACAGCTGTGCCATATAAATTGCAAAATAGTTGGGAAGAGATTTTCGATGTACCCATTCCATGGCACATGGTTTATGAATTGATACGCAAAACAACGCCTGATGCAAAACTTCAAATGTTTCTATTGAAGTTACTATACAAAATTCTTGCAACTAATAGAATGTCATTAGATAATTTATTTTGGTATTGTCCATATGTAGCTCGTTTTTGGTCACAGGTCCAGGAATGGCTGAAGAATTGCAACATTTGCCTTGAACTAACGCTGCAGACAGCAATACTGGGTGATTTGAAAAGCCATAGTCAATCAATCAATAATATAATAATTATTTTAGCAAAAATGTTTATTTTTAATTTACAATCTGTAGAAGCTATGAGAATAGTAATGTTCAAGTTGTTTGTGAAGCATCACAGCACAGTTGAAAAATATATGGCAAATCGAAATCCAAAATGGATGATGTTGAGAGATAGATGGGAGAGGTTGAATGGAGCTGAAGGGTGGGACTAATAGCAAGATAAAACATGTAGAACATACGGGGTCTGTAAAATGTATATATGTTCAGAACTTTTGTGAAATAGCATAGTTACAAATAGAAATCAAACTGGATGGACATCAGAAATAGAGGAAGGACTAAAAACAAAAAAAAACTATTGTAAAATAGACTGTGTATGTAAAATGTGTATAAGATGTATAAATTGAAGGTACAAGCCGTAGTGTTTATTAGTTTACTCCAATTGGGGGATCGGTGGTAGGGTTTGCGGGGAATAATAATAAAGATATGTTATTTTTAAAAAGTATGTATGTCTATATAGGTATGTGTATGTATATGCATGTGTGTATGGATATATATATTTACCCCAAAAATATATGGGGGAATGGAAATGATGCAGACATTGATTACATTGATGGCACCAATATTCTTTCCGCAATATTTAGCTGATCCACCCCTTTAAAAATTCAATAAATAAATAAATAATAACAATTGGTTAGCCACCTAATTGATTATCTAAATTTAACCTTGTGTAATACCCTCGATGCAGTTGCACCCCTAAAAACCAAAAACACTTGTCACAAGAAATTTGCTCCCTGGGATATAGAAAATACCTAAGCCCTGAAGTAATCTTACAGAAAATTGGAACGGAGATGGCCCTCCACCAAACTGGAAATCTTCTGACTAGCTTGGAAAGACAGTACAGTGCAATAATTGAAGAACCATTACTGCTGCTCGATCATCCTATTTGTCTAACCTAATTGAGGAGTATAAGAACAATCCAAAATGTATTTTTTGATACTGTTGCAACAAACTAAAAGCAGCATTCAACAAGAGAGGATAGATTTCACTTCAGCAGTGATAAATTCATGAACTTCTTCTATGAAAAAAATCCATATGTCTTCTTTAATAGTTTTGACGTCTTCACTATTATTCTCCAATGTAGAAAATAGTAAAAAGAAAGAAAAACCCTGGAATGAGTAGCTGTGTCCAAACTTTTGAATGGTACTGTTTATCGAATCTCCCATTCCTCTCAACAACAAAAAAAAAGCTGTTGAGCAGCAACTCACTGCATTCCTGATAACAAATCATTTATATGAAACACTCCAGTCTGGTTTTAGATCCCATCATAGTACTGAGACTGCACTTGTGAAGGTGGTAAATTACATTTTAATGCCATCAGACCAAGGCTCTGCATCTGTCCACATGCTCCTAGACCTTACTGCTGCTTTTGACAAATCAATTGTAAGTTTTGGCGTTCCTCAGGGTTCCGTTATAGGACCACTATTGTTTTCACTACCTCTTGGTGAGTTCATTCGAAAACACAATGTCAACTTTCACTGCAATCTGGACGACACACAGCTGTACATTTCGATGAAACACGGTGGAGCCCCAAAATTGCCTACCCTGGAAGCCTGTGTCTCAGCCTGTGCTGGATGGCAGCAAATGTTTTACTTTTAAACTCAGACAAAACAGAGATGCTAGTTCTAGGTCCCAAGAAACAAAGAGATCTGCTGTTGGATCTGACAATCTTGATGGTTGTCCAGTCATCTCAAATAGAACTGTGAAGGACCTCAGCATTACTCTGGACCCTGATCTCTCTTCAAGAATATTTCAAGGACAGCTTTTTTGCATCTTCGTAAAATTGCAAAAATCTCAAACTTCTTGTTAAAAATGATGCAGAAAAGCCAAGCTTTGGTAATGTCACTTCTACATTAGACTACTGCAATGCTCTACTCTCCGGCTACCCAGATAAAGCACAAAATAAACTTAATTTAGTGCTGAACACAGCTGCTGGAATCCTGACTGTTTGATCATATTACTCCAGTGCTAGCATCTCTAAATTTGTTTCCTGTTAAGGCTAGGGATGATTTCAGGTTATACTGCTAACTTGCAAAGCATTAGGCTTTGGGCTTGCTACTACCTATTTCTCCAATTTGGTCCTGCCGTACATACCTAAACTTACACTACGGTCACAAGACGCAGGCCTCCTCTTATTGTCCCTAGAATTGCTAAGCAAACAGCTGGAGGCAGGGCAATCGCCTATAGAGCAACATTTTTATGGAATGGTCTGCCTATCCAAGTGAGAGAAGCAGACTCGGTCTCAACCATTAAGTCATTATTGAAGACTCTTCTCTTCAGTAGGTCCTACGATTGAGTTTAGTTTGGCCGAGGGGTGAGAAGATTAATGGCAAGGCACTGGAGCGATGAAGCGCCCTTACTATCTCTGCCTGGCCGGCTCCCCTCTCTCTCCCCACTGGGATTCTCTGCCTCTGATGGGGGCTGAGTCACTGGCTTGCTAGTGGTCCTCCAAGCCGTCCCTAGGAGGGGTGCGTCACTTGAGTGGGTTGAGTCACAACCGTGATCTTCCTGTCCGGTTTTGCGCCCCCTCAGGCTCATGCGGTGGAGATCTTCGTGGGCTATATACAGCCTTGTCTCAGGGTAGTACTTTGGTAGTCTGTTGATATCCCTCTAGTGGTGTGGAGGCTATGCTTTGGCAAAGTGAGTGGGGTTATATCCTGCCTGGTTGGCCCTGTCCGGGTGTATCGTAGGATGGGGCCACAGTGTCCCCCAACCCACCCGTCTCAGTCTCCAGTATCTATGCTGCAATAGTCTATGTGCCGGGAGGCTAGGGTCAGCCTGTTATATCTGGTATAATTCTCCTGTCTTATCTGCTGTCCTGTGTGAATTTAAGTATGCTCCCTCTAATTATCTCCCTCTCTCCCTCCCCTCCCGGAGGGCGTAAATCCTAGGATCATGGTTCAGGACTACCTGGCCTGATGACTCCAGACTGTCCCCAGTCCACATGGTTGTGCTGCTGCTCCAGTTTCAACTTTTGCCTACAGCTAGGGAACCCTGTCCTGTTCACCGGACATGCTTTCTTGTTCCGGACCTGCTGTTTTCAACTCTCTCTCTACCGTACCTGCTGCCTCAACTTCTGAGTGATTGGCTATGAAAAGCCAACTGGCATTTACTCCTGAGGTGACCTGGTGCAACTGGTCTGTTGCACCCTCTACAACCACAGATTACTATTTGAACCTGCTGGTCATCTATGAGCGTTTGAATATCTTGAAGAACCGGGAGGCCTTAAAAACCTCTTTGGGAAAGGTGGGATGCTAGCGCCCCATCTCGACAACATCCGGTGAAATTGCAGAGCGCGAAATTCTAAATACAAAAATCGTAATATTAAATATTCATGAAAATACAAGTGTCATACATAATTTAAAAGCTTAACTTCTTCTTACGGCGAAAGCATACCATACGATTATTTGAGGACAGTGCCCAGCATACAAAAGCATTAAACAAAAGTCAGAAATAGCGATAAAATAAATCACTTACCTTTGAAGATCTTCCTCTGTTTGCAATCCCAAGGGTCCCAGCTACACAAAAAAAATAGTTGTTTTGTTTGATTAAGTCCTTTGTTATATCACAAAGACGTCAGTTTAACATCATTAGGGTATGTGGGATGCTAGCGTCCCACCTGGCCAACGTCCAGTGAAATTGGAGAGCGCAAATTTCAAATACAGAAATACTCATTATAAAAATTCAGAACACATACAAGTATTTTACATAGGTTTAAAGATTAACTTCTTGTGAATCCAACCACGGTGTCAGATTTTAAAAATGCTTTACGGCGAAAGCATACCGTACGATTATTTGAGAACATCGCCCAGCAGACAAATCATTACAAACAGTAACCAGCCAAGTAGAAGAGTTACACAAGTCAGAAATAGAGATACAATTAATCACTTACCTTTGATGATCTTCACATGGTTGCACTCAAAAGGCATTCATTAACACAATAAATGTTTGTTTTGTTCAATAAAGTCTCTCTTTATATCCAAAAACCTCCTTTTGTTCGCGCATTTTCTTCAGTAATCCACAGGCTCAAACGCAGTCACAACAGGCAGACAAAAAAATCCACATTGTATCCGTAAAATTCATAGAAACATGTCAAACGATGTTTATATTCAATCCTCAGATTGTGTTTAGCCTAAATAATCGATAATATTTCAACTGGACAATAACGTTGTCAATATAAAAGGTAAACATGAAAAAGCTATGTGACACTGCAGGGTCCACTCATTCAGACTGCTCTTATTCCCTCATTTTTCAGAAAACAAGCCTGAAACAATTTCTAAAGACTGTTGACATCTAGTGGAAGGCATAGGAACGGCAATTTGAGTCCTAAGTCAATGGAGACTGTAATGGCATTGAATAGAAAACTACAGCAACAACAAAAAAATCCTACTTCCTGAATGGATCTTTCTCAGGTTTTCACCTGCCAAATCAGTTTTGTTATACTCACAGACACTATTTTTTTTAGTGTTCTAGTGTTTTCTATCCAAATCCAACAATTATATGCATATCATATCTTCTGGGCTTGAGTAGCAGGCAGTTTGATTTGGGCATGCTTGTTATCCAAAATTCCGAATGCTGCCCCCTAGAGAAGTTAATTGGCGCACTTGATTCAGTAATCCACCTGTTCCACTCGTTCAAAATGCATACAAAGGAATCACAAAAGTTACAAATAAACTTCACCAAAACAAGTCAAACAACATTTCTAATCAATCCTGAGGTACCATGATATGTAAATAAACAATACAATTTTAGACGGAGAATAGTGTGTTCAATACCGGAGATAAATATCTAAGTGCGTGCCCTCAACCACGCACGCCACAAGACTACAGTCAAAATGAGAGCCACCTTGAAAAACTACAAATTCTAGCTAAAGACTGTTGACATCTAGTGGAAGCCATAGGAACTGCAATCTGGGAGGATTTCCTTTGAGTTTCCCATAGACAAGCATTTTCAATGGGTGGTGATCTCCAAAAAATGTATTCCGGCTGGATTTTCCTCAGGTTTTGCCTGCCATATCAGTTCTGTTACACTCATAGGTCTACGGTCCGGAGCCTGCAGCGGCGGTCCCCAGTCCGGAGCCTCCGGCTACGATCGGTGGTCTGGTTCCTCCGGCGATGATCAGCGGCCCGGTTCCTCCAGTGAAGGTCCATGCACCAGGGCCGCCACCAAAGTGAAGGGATCTGCGGGCAGAGGGGGGGTCTACGTCCCGGAGCAAAGAGATTCCCACCCGGACCCTCTCCTTTAGAGTCAGGTTTTGCGGCCGGAGTCCGCACCTTTGGGGGGGAGGTACTGTCATGCCCTGGCCATAGAGAGGCTTTTATTCTCTATTTTGGTTAGGCCAGGGTGTGACTAGGGTGGGCATTGTAGTTTCTTTATTTCTATGTTTTCTATTTCTTTGTCTTTGGCCGAGTGTGGTTTCCAATCAGAGGCAGCTGTCTATTGTTGTATCTGATTGGGAATCATACTTAGGTAGCCTTTTTCCCACCTGTGTTTGGTGGGTAGTTGTTTTCTGTGTAGTTTATTTGCCATACAGAACTGTTTGTTTTTCACTTTGTTATTTTGTTTGAGTGTTTTGATCAATAAATATCATGAACACTTACCACGCTGCACTATGGTCCACTATTCCTTACGACGAGCGTAACACTAGGCTATTTTCCCATCATCCCAATTCCACTGAAACCCCAAATCCTGACGCCTGTCTTCCACACTTTATTATGTAATCCATAGGTTGCATTATCAAAGCACATTTAGCCTATGCATGTCAAAATACTGCTGCAACATTTCGTCCGTCTCGTATTGCTGCCCATTTGAGATCTTCAGTAGAGAATGTGTGATCAACAAACAGTATGAGAGTAGATATATATATTTTTTTACAATTTGTATTATATTTATGAACAGCCTATTTCACAATTTACAACAACATCATTGGCGGTCAAAGTTACTCTATCGTTACTAAGTATCAGTTTAACTTGCTCTGAAATCTTTACATGGTGGCGCAGCCAAGCTGACAATGTGGCGCAGTGACAATCTTATTTTGAGAAAACCCTGGCATAGTGAACATATCATGGTTTTAAATGCTTTAAATGGGCACTTCTTATTTTTTTCCCAGGATTCTCGGGATAAACACTTTTTGATTTTCGGGAAAATATTCATCCATTACTGCTAGCCAATGAAGTCTACACCGAGAGGGATGAGAGGCCATTCAGCCAGTGGACTCTTAGCCTGATTTGCTTACATCACCCAGCAATTAAAATTTCAGTAGGTGTTGAATAGTGAACATGCACAGTAGCGTGGCAAACATACACAAGGGCTTACACTGGACGAGTGGAACGGTGCTACGTGAGCATGCATACCAAACACACACACTGGTGAAAAAGTTGCTAATGTCAGAGGCTGCACCACACACACTCACACACACACACACACACCCACACACACACACACACACACACACACACACACACACACACACATACACATACACACAGATAAACACACACACACCCACACAGTCTGAGAGGGAAGCGGTGTTAGGTGCTGCGAGGCGTGGCTTAACATTCAGCAGGCATTACAAGGTTATGCGGAGGGGAGGGAAGAGTAATGGCCCAGTGCCTGAGTGTCTAAGCATGCACTAAAGGTGATTGCTTTCTTCCTCTCTCCTCCTCTCCCTCCTCTTTCCTGCTGCCTCCCTCAGATCCACGCTCACGCTCAGATCCACACACATGGTTCCTTCTTGTTTGTGTGTGTGCTTACTTGCGTGCCTGTGTGTGTTTGTGGTATATTTGTTATATATATTTATTTTTGATTTTACCTTTATTTAGACAGGGAGTCCCCATTGAGACCAGTGTCTCTTTAGCAAGACAGCGTGGGGTATTAAAGCCTTGCTCTCCCTCTATCTATCCCTCGCTCGCTTTCTCTTTCTCACTTGGCTACGCCGCGGAATCCGTCATCAAAACACACACACACACACACACACACACACACACAAACGTATACGCACTCTTTGAGGCGTGCTCGCTGGCTCACGCTCCCTCTCTCTCACACAGTCACTCATAAAGGAGCCAAAGGAAAGCAAGAGATGCAGAGACAGGAAAGCATGTCTTCTGACTCCCTGTCAGGTATAGATTATCTGTTTTATATCTATCCCTCTTGTGTCTCTCTATTCTTCTCTTGCTTTGCACTGTTCTCCTGTTGTTGGTTTCCTTCTCTTCCTGCTGTCCAATATCCTCTCTCTCCTCTTCTCCTCGTCTTTCTCTCTGCCTCTCCCTGTCTCACTGTCACTATTACAGTCTCTCACTTTCTCTATAGTTCTTGTATTTATCTGATCTGAAGTGAATGAGCTGAAGTAGCATAGCATGGAGCAGTAACTAGGTCTAATAGGGGAATCAGTGTTGTGGTATAGCATAAGAGCACTCAGACACAGTGGAGCGCAGAGTACAGCGCGGAGCCAGATACAGATGTTAGAGCTGGGAGGAGGACCACTGGAGCATACAGCACACTTTCACTGCACAGATGGAGAGGAGAGAAGAGAGGAGTAGTAGAACAGATGGGGTAGACTACAGCATTCTTCTGACCTATTAAGCGTTGTACCACTTTCCCTCTCATTCCCGTTTCTCCGTTTCACTGCCTGGGTTGCTTTGGGTTCTGTGTGTTCGGGCTGATTATGGAAGGAGTTCACGTGTGTGTGTGTGTGTGTGTGTGTGTGTGTGTGTGTGTGTGTGTGTGTGTGTGTGTGTGTGTGTGCGGGCGGGCAAGTTTCATCAAAGGTTCATTTGACATG
Source organism: Oncorhynchus mykiss (assembly GCF_057628025.1). Lineage (NCBI taxonomy): Eukaryota > Metazoa > Chordata > Actinopteri > Salmoniformes > Salmonidae > Oncorhynchus > Oncorhynchus mykiss. The sequence goes on along the minus strand of NC_143050.1, from coordinate 37,505,431 downwards.
AGGGAAAAACCCTGGGAAAATATATTATATGAAATGTAAGATGCAGCATAAAGGGGAATACCTCTCTTGAAAGATTGGTTTGCTAAATTGTGACATTGTGTTGGACATACTGTAAAATATAGACCTATAGTGGATGCTTTCATCCAAAGACATTTTAAGAGTGACATATATTCAATATGTGGCCCATGCAGGATTCAAACTCACAACAACCGCTGTGTTTCCATCAACATGCTCTTAATAGCCCAGCTCTACTCAATGTCCCATGTTTCTTCTGTGTGTGGTTGTATGATTCTGATGAACAGCTGTAGCCCTGAATCTAGACCTTAGGGATGATCTATGTTTGTACATTGCTATAAACAGGAACAGTAGGCAATTTGAAAATAATAGAAAGCTCAGGAAAGGGTCATTTCACATTACATGACCAAAAGTATGTGGACCCCTGTTCGTCGAACAGTTCATTCCAAAATCATGGGCATTAATATGGAATTGGTCACCCCTTTGCTGCTATAACAGCATACAATTTTCTGGGAAGTCTTTCCACTAGATGATGGAACATTGCTGCAGGGACTTGCTTCCATTCAGCCACAAGAGCATCAGTGAGGTAGGGCATTGATTTTGGACCATTCATCCCAAAGGTCTTCGATGGGGTTGAGGTCAGGACTCTGTGCAGGCCAGTAAAGTTTTTCTACACCCATCTCGACAAACCATTTCTGCTTGGACCTCGCTTTGTGCACGTGGGCAAGAAAGGGCCTTCCCTTGTGCTGACAAGAAAGGGCTTTCCCCAAACTGTTCCCACAATGTTGGTAGCACAGAATTGTCTAGAATGTTGTTGTATTCTGTAGCATTAAGATTTATTTTCACTGGAACTAAGGGGCTTGGCCCGATCTATGAAAAACAGCCCCAGACCATTATTCCTCATCCACCAAACTTTACAGTTGGCACTAGGGCTAACTGGGCATTGGTGCAGGTAGATTTCCTCTGGCATCCAAACCCAGATTTGTCCGTCTGACTACCAGATGGTGAAGCTTAATTTATCACTCCAGAGATAGCATATCCACTGCTACATAGACCAATGGTGGAGAGCTTAAAACCACTCCAGCCGACGCTTGGCATTGCGCATGGTGATCTTAGGCTTGTGTGGCTGCTCAGCCATGGAAACCCATATCATGAAGCTGCCGACGAATAGTTATTTGTGCTGACAATGCTTCTAGAAGTAATCAGTCAATTGAAATACATTCATTAGGCCCTATGAATTTCATGACTGGACTTGGCACAGCCATTTATTTATTTATTTAACAAGGCAAGTCAGTTAAGAATAAATTCTTATTTTCAATGATAGCCTAGGAACAGTGGGTTAACTGCCTTATTCAGGGGCAGAGCAACAGATTTTTACCTTGTCTGCTCGGGGATTCGATCTTGAAACCTTTCGGTTACTAGTCCAACGCCCTAACTGCTAGGCTACCTACCGCCCCAATGCATGGGCCTGGAAGGGTATAGGGTATGGGCCAAGCCCAGCCAGTCAGAATGAGTTTTTAGGCAGACCGTGATTGTGAGTCTGTTTGGACGTACTGCCAAATTCTCTAAAACGATGTTGGAGGCAGCTTATGGTAGAGAAATTAGCATCCAATTCTCTGGCAACAGCTCTGGTGGACATTCCTGCAGTCAGTATGCCAATTGCATGCTCCATCAACTTGAGACATCTGTGGCATTGTGTTGGGTGCAAAACTTTATATTTTAGAGAGGTATTTTATTGTCCCCAGCACAAGGTACACCTGTGTAATGCTCATGCTGTTTAATCAGCTTCTTGATATGCCAAACATGTCAGGTGGATGGATTATCTTGGCAAAGGAGAAATGCTCACTACATTTTTTTGCAAAATAGGCTAAAAATATGGAATATTTCTAGGACATTTTCTGTCAGCTCATGAAACCAACACTTGACATGTTGCATTTATATTTTTGTTCAGTATATATTTCTATTATTTCAATAGGTTCTATTTCAATTAACCGTTTGGTCTCTCACTTTAGGGGGGAGTCTAGGAAGATCCAATTGCACAACGTCAGTCATGGCGGACCACTCCACTTCTCATAGGCTATAAGCCACTCCTATCTTCACTTCTTTTGTCTTCCTCACAGATCTGATCAAGATCCTCTACTCTCCTCAAGTATTGACTTGGACCTCTGATTTCCTGCTTAACTGTTCATAGGTTGACCGAGCGTAGGACACCAGTTTCTCAACCAGGAGATTAAGCTCACACGAAAGCTGCTTCTCAGTCTCTGGTTCAGCTTGTGCCACACAGCTCTCGCCCTACCAGCCCAATTAGCTTTCTATTTAAGCTTTAGCTTAAGCTAGGAATATTTAAATAAGAACAAATTCTTATTTTCAATGACTGCCTAAGAACAGTGGTTTAACTGCCTTGTTAAGTGGCAGAACGACAGATTTTTACCTTGTCAGCTCTGGGATTTGATCTAGCAACCTTTCAGTTACTGGGCCAATGTTCTAACCACTAGGCTACCTGCTGCCCTGAGCTACCTGCTTTCCTGAGCTACCTGCTGCCTTGAGCTACCTGCTGCCCTGAGCTACCTGCTGCCCTGAGCTACCTGCTGCCCTGAGCTACCTGCTGCCCTGAGCTACCTGCTGCCCTGAGCTACCTGCTGCCCTGAGCTACCTGCTTCGTGCTGCTTATTCCCACCAAGGTGGAAGAAAGGAAAGAGACTTTTGAGATTCGGTTAGCCACACTCTAAGCTAACCTAGCTAGCTAACGAAGAACGCACATTTTCTTCAGCTATTTTTTAAATAAATGTTTTTACCTTTACACTATTCTTTTAAAAAATTATTCAAGATCTGTCATTTTGGCTTTTGGTCATTGCTAGCCATTTTCAAGTTTGTCATAGGCAGAGTCGACTACCTGTGCTAATTAGCTATATGCGTCTCTGAACACCTGTGCGTTAAATCCGGTTAAAACAGTGTACAGTATATTTTGAATTGTGATATTGTGATGTGATATGAAAGTAGAGGGCTTTATGTTTCTAGAAGGTATCACAATTGAGAATCGATTCACGTTTAGATGGAGTATTTGGCTGTTTTGGCTTGCAGAGGCAATTCGCCTATCAACAGGACATGTAAAGGAATGTCCTTGGACTATAAGGAGTAACGTTAGGCTCCTTTAGTTCATTATTGGGAAAGTTTAATGCCAACTGGGACACAGTTTCAGCTCTGTATTTAATTTAGTTACTCAACCTTTTCTGAAAGTATTTACTGTCGAGAAACAATCGCTGATTGGTTACTGAGATATGTTGGGTAAAAGCATTCAAAGTGTTTCTTCCAATCAGAGACTCAACTTAATCCATGGATTAAAAACCATCACCATGGTAACGATGCTTGGCTGCTAGTGGATTATATAAAAACTAAAACTATTCATACTATAGCAATAGACACCAGGAGGATATTATTGACTCAAGAAGATGCTTCACTCACCTGGAAATTACTTGAGGCCAATCCTCATAGTTCTATTGAACTACAGATAGAAGTGAGAGTAGGATTTCACTACTCAACTCTCTAACACCTAATCGTTCAGTGTTGACTCTGTGTTGACAGCTGTATATGATCACTGCTGATAAAAAATAATCCATTGTTGTTCCCTTCGGTTCTTAACCCTACCGAGTATGAACCCATGACCCCATGGCGGAGACGGAATATAGAGTGGAACAATATCCACGGCTGAGTCTGCATTAACCTGCTATGGGCAGAGATGATTTATGTACAGGGAGAACGGGGAAGGGGACCGACGGGGAGAGTGGGGTTGTAAAATAATAATATAGGCTCTATTTCATGTCAGCCATAGCTATAAATCCATGATGGTTCCACCTTTACCAATGGAGCTAAGACCATCATTTGGACGACTTATATTCAGCAGAAAATGTGTCTGAAATGCAAAGCAAATTTTTTTGGCTTGTCACCTTCGATTACAGAATCATAATAGGAAGGAATAATAGGAATCGTATTCTTCGGCTGACAAAAAACATGATTGTGTTGTTTATTGCTGTCGAGGTGATTGTTCATAGTCCAGTGAGGTATCCCAAAAACGACTTCTATTCTGCCACCCTGTCTGCCCAGCCCGCCACCCTCAACTCAATTTAATCACAACCAAAAAGAAGAATAGTATCGGCTTAGGGCCACCTCTGAGCACCTCATCTGCCCAATGGCCCAGATTCCGGCCTGAGTTAAACGCTGGTAAATGGAACATTGTTCCCTTTTTACCCGCTTTTCTCTCTACGCGTATTCTGACCTTGAATTTAGGCATGAGAATAGCATGCAATTCGCCAACCATTAATTTGACCTGGACCTCAAATAAATGAAGGTGTGGCTACAGATATGCCATCCTATTCCGACCTTGACTTGATTCCCTAATAATCCCACCACCTTTGCGCGTCAGGAAACCATGAATAAGGTGTAGCGAGCCTACCACTTCCAAGTGAAAAAAGCATCTATTGCATTTTTTCAAATAGAAATAACACCATTCTCCATGCACTGTATTTTACAACTTAATAAGACGTAATAAGACCTATTGATAAGAGCTAGGTAAAATGAGTAATCTGTTTGGAGAAGGGGATAATAAATGCAAATAGAAATTGTTTTGGATGATTTTTCCTTATGATCCCTGGAGATGAATGTGAAACCATCCGTATGGAAACAAACTGAAAATCATATCAACGTGACATGTATTGCCCAGTGACATAGGACATAAATACAGTAGCTGTGCCGTCACTCAGAATTGTAATTGTGTGCCCTCATAATTTGCGTGTATGAAATTTGGCGACCCAAGCTATACACTCTTAAAAAAAGGATTCCAAAAGGGTTATTTGCAGAGGGACAGGGTTCTACCAAGAACCATTTTGATCAGAATAAGCCTTTCTGGAAGACAAGGGTTCTCTATAAGGCAAATGATTCTACCTAGAACCTTTGACATCCTAAACATTTTTTTGGAAGAACGGGTTCTTCGATTTTTTGGAATGCAAGAAGGGTTCTAGATATAACCATATATATAATATCTCCTAGCATGCAGAGAGATTTGTCTTTATTTTTGCATGTACGTTGACTGATTAATAAATGTTATGATATCCAGAGATAAATAACACACCGTTTTCTAAACTAATCCAATCTGTTGGATTTATTGCACCCGTTACTGAGATTGTTGTTCCAGTTTAGATGATTGAACCCTCAGTATTCAATCTCCCCTACCCTGTCAGTAATTCTGAATGCAGTTTGCAAGTGAATAACAATTCCACTTGTTGAATATCCCAACTCTGGCTAGATTTCATTAGGAATTACACATCACTTTGCAAGCCAGCATAATGTGTCTTCCAGGCCGGATGTGGCCTGTAAACCAGGAGATAACGCCACGGTGTTAGGGTGTATCTAGGCACTCAAAGAATGGCCTTACGATATACAGTATGTATGAATCATATAAAAAATAAATGGTTTGTAGAGCCTTTATGCGCTAAATATTGTTGCTGAAAAAAAATACAGTGACACCCTGAAAGTTTTCATTTTCAAGTTCTATCCATGAAATATTGGAAAATGTTAAAAAAAAAAAAAAAAAAATGCACAATAGGGGTTGAACAATAATCCTATAGATATATATACCCTAATTCTTATTAATCATGTAACTGTACGACAGCGGTCCTGTCTTCGTGAATTGTGCTCCAAGCTCCAGGTTTAAACGGTTCCATAATGATTCAAATAGGCTACATGTCCTAAGTTATTGAACAAATAATAGCCTAATATGATCCACTAATGCCAGCAACCCTCAGGAACAATTTACAAGAGCTTGACAGAGGAGCGAAAGGTAAATGGAATTGAATGGAACGATGCACAAATAAATGTAGGTGGATAACCCTGAACGGTGGCACCCGATAGTGGCTCATATTTGACATGGTAAAACCTGTAAAATAACATGCAATGAATAAAAGCTCGGGAAATTCAATCAGAACATTCTACAGTGCATTCATCAGCTCTGCAGGTTCAGCCCTATAGAAGACAGAAGAAAAGGTTCTAAATAGAACCCTACAGGGTTTTTTGGTTTGTCCTCATAAGGGTACCCTTTTTTATGCTGGGTAGACCCCTTTACAGGGGGGTCTACCCTATTTTCCTGCTGTAGCAAATGGCCTCAAATTAACATCGTACATCTGTTCACATTTTGTTATCTATAGCTTCTGATATTCATACTCACATATTAGACCCGTGTTTTCCCCAACACCTCCTTTGCTTCTCGGTCAATGGATTGATTCTTAGGCCGCTTTTTGAAAACCACTCAAACCTCTATGATATATTGTATTGACATCTTGTAGCATTGTACCTTTAAAGCTCTTTGAGTGAATTCACAGTAAGGGCCTGTTGTGGCTAAAGGCATCCTTCACAGCACAAATACAGTCACACACACACATACTCACAAACAGGGAAGAGAAGAAAAAGGGGAGGAGGTCTGTATCAGAGCTCTGTTGACTCCTATTAGCCGGCCAGGAGCGTGTTGTGGCGTTTTAAGAAGAGAGCAGCAGGGATCCTTAATACATGCTAATCTAATGGACATGCTTGTTGTCTGAGACGATGACAGGACCTCCTGCACTCTCAGATAGAGGAGCACACTTATCTCCTGACCGAACATGCAGAACACACACACACACACACAAACACACACACACACACACACACACACACACACACACACACACACACACACACACACACACACACACACACACACACACACACACACACACACACACACACACACACACACACACACACACACACACACACACAGGCTTTCTCTCTTTCTGTTGCAGACACATATTGTCAGCACCCACATACAGACCCACATCTCTCTCTCTCTCTCTCTCTCTCTCTCTCTCTACAGACAATGACAGGACAATGACAGGAGATTGAAGAATGTTTATCAGTCTACTAATTAAGATGTGTGATCAGATGACAGGGTACATACCTGTTTTATGACCTATGCAAACAACACACCTCATAAATCCCACAACCAAGGAACCCTTCTTCATGGTGTTATAAAGCTCTGATAAGATTTACATCATTAAACAGGACAGTATGGCACCAGCTACAGAAAATCAGCATTTTAGAGTCAGTGACCTTTAAGGGGGACACCTGAAAAAGTGCTTTTTGGTGTGTGTGTGTGTGTGTGTGTGTGTGTGTGTGTGTGTGTGTGTGTGTGTGTGTGCGTGCATGTTTTAGAGGCAATCATTTTATAAACGTCGGTCAACACAATCTGAGGAGTCAGCAGTACTCCCTTGATACAGTGTTGCATTGAGGAAATTGACACTGTTGCATTGTGGGAGAAATAGATTTCTGAATATAGACTGATCAGCATTTTAACACTGCCCTTTTCCCAGCCAGGTCACCTGTGCAACAAGTTAGTATTCGACGTCCATCCTTGTCTGAGGACATCGGGAGGTGATGTGGTAACAGACCACTAGGGGCAACAGTGAGCTTTGTTATCTTCAAGTAGGTTTCGGTTTTGCTAGGGAATTGTGGAAGGGGATGGCGGACCATCCACATCTGGGCTATCTGCATCTGCCTCTGGTACCAAAGGATGCGTGTTCAGATCCAGTGATAGAAAGTTGTTAAGCCTAAATTGTTAAGCCTATCCCAAACCTTAACCCTTACCTTAAACATGAACAATAATCTTAAGATTTCGGAATTAATGCCTAAACTTAACCTTAAACACTTTGAAATTTGACGTTTGGAGAAACATGGACTAACATCTAATCCAGACATGAGACTGTGAGAGAGAGTTGCTTTTTCCACACAGATCGTTACAGTACGTTATATGCTCTACACACAATATAGTATCAAAGCCCACTAATGATCTCCATCCTCACTCTAAGCCATTTATCTTTAAACCTGACGAAGGCAATGGAAATTCATTGAGGAGCCTAGCATTTTACCTCACATCAGCACATTGTCCTGATGACAGGCATGGGGACGGGAAGTCGGTAGCAGTTTGCCCAATGACTTCTGATATGCGCCCAGGTTGTGATTTAGTGCATGGCTAAATTGTACTGCCTCATACCCAGTCACTCCACAGTCAGTCAGTCCCTCAGCCAGCAAGGCTGTGATTTGTGCGTCTTATTATTTTTGCCTTCCTCTGCGCTGTAATGGATTGTTATCTGCCTCTAAGTCAGCTGACCTGCGTTGTGATGGACAGCTTTTGAACGAGTTCTGAGTCCCGGTTCTTTCTACTCCGGTTCATACGGAAGGAAGTGAAGCCAGACATATTGCCGGACCAAGGCTTTAGGTTATACTGTAGGAACTGAAGTCAGACATGTTCGGAGGACCAAAGATACTGTAACTCCTACCTGGAAAGATGGAACAGAATCATGACATATTGGGGGAACCAAAGCTATTGTAACTCCTATGGACTGATCCCTCTCTCTGGACTGGAGCTCGCTCTTATTTTGTCAACACTCACTCTGGAACTATGGCCTATTCCAGAATAGAGACCTCTCTGGTTCTGAAGCTCTTTCTAGAATTTATACGGGTGGGTGGGTCTAATCCTGAATGCTGATTGGTTAAAAGCGCGTTCCAGACGGTGTCTATTCACAAGTTACCAACTGCAAAATCTATTAAAATGCCTATTTACTCTGTTCCATCTGACTGCACAATCCACTGTCTCATCAAGCCAGCAAGAAAAATTATACATTTGATCTCCACTCTAAAAAACATCTAGACATTATCTCACATTTCTTCTAGAATTTTCAATAATTTTCAATAGCAGAGATTTGTGTAAACCTTGCTATCTGTACTCTCCGACATTTGCAACATTGTTTCAATATTCAAATTCAGCTGTCCCGTATTAATGAATATGTAGGGATCAGGAGTCGGGACGAGACAGAGAAGCAGGCAGCGTTTCTCAGTCAGTCGAAATCATGAATAAGTTGGCATCATTTTTCTGGATATATACAAATAAATGTCAATTGAAAAAAGGTAAAACAAAACAAAGTGCAGCTAGTTTGCAGTCTTTCCAGCTTCACTGTTCGAAGTGATTGTGTTAGCTGTGTTGTTGGCTAGCTCCTTTGAACAACAGTGTCCTGACAAGAGAGCACATTTTCTATGCCTTGCGAAATTGAGCCTCATTAGCTCATTGTTATGGCTGTATCCAATTCCAAGGCTGCAAATTTTTGCAGCTTTTTGTTAAAAATCGCGCAACATTTCAACGTCCTGCTACTCATGCCAGGAATATAGTATATGCATATGATTAGAAAACACGATAGAAAACACTCTGAAGTTTATAAAACTGGTTAAATCATGTCTGTGACTATAACAGAACACGTTTAGCAGGAAAAATCCCAAGGAAAACTGTTCACAAAAAAAACTAAAATAATATCCCTCCGCCAGTCTATGTATTGTCTATGGCAAGGGAAAATAGATAGGGCCCTGTTTACAATGTCTACAGCTTCCACACGGTGTCGCCAGTACTGTCAATTGATTTTAAATTAATCCTTGGTAACATGAGGAATAGGCACTTCCTGTCGTCGACCACACCACAGGAAGTAATGAAAGAGAGAATGTGGACCATGATTTCAAAACGTGCTGCTGTTGAATACAGATCGCCCCGTGATCAATTTGATCGATTATTAACGTTTACTAATACCTAAAGTTGGATAACAAAAGTAGTTTGAAGTTTTTGTCAAAGTTTATAGGTAACTTTTTTAATTTAAAAAAATGACGGTGCGTTTTGGAACGGTGCTTTTCCATGGATCAGACGGCCTTCATAAATGGACATTTTGGGTATACATGGACGGATTTAATCGAAAAAAAGACCCAATTGTGATGTTTATGGGACATATAGGAGTGCCAACAAAGAAGCTCGTCAAAGGTAATGAATGTTTTATATTTTATTTCTGCATTTTGTGTAGCGCCGGCTACGCTAATTATTCTGTTTACGTCCCCTTTGTGTATTTCGGGGGTTGCATGCTATCAGATAATAGCTTCTCATGCTTTCGCCAAAAAGCATTTTAAAAATCTGACATGTTGGCTAGATTCACAACGAGTGTAGCTTTAATTGAGTACCCTGCATGTGTGTTTTAACTTCTTGCTCCTACCTGAGACGCAGATGTCTCATCTAGACACCTGGAAATGCAAATGCGCTACGCTAAATGCTAAATGTACTCGTTAAAACTCAAACGTTCATTAACCTGTTGCATCTCTAGGGGCGCTATTTCATTTTTGGATAAAAAACGTTCCCGTTTTAAGCGCGATATTTTGTCACGAAAAGATGCTCGACTATGCATATGACAGTTTTGGAAAGAAAACACTCTGAAGTTTCAGAATCTGCAAAGATTTTGTCTGTAAGTGCCCCAGAACTCATTCTACAGGCGAAACCAAGATGATACGTCAACCAGGAAATGAGCAGAATTTCTGAAGCTCTGTTTTCTAATGTCTCCTTATATGGCTGTGAATGCGACAGGAATAAGCTTAGACCTTCTGCCGTTTCCCCAAGATGTCGGCAGCATTGTGACGTATTTGTAGGCATATCATTGGAAGATTGACCATAAGAGACTACATTTTCCAAGTGTCCGCCTGGTGTCCTTAGCCGGCCAGGAGCGTGTTGTGGCGTTTTAAGAAGAGAGCAGCAGGGATCCTTAATACATGCTAATCTAATGGACATGCTTGTTGTCTGAGACGATGACAGGACCTCCTGCACTCTCAGATAGAGGAGCACACTTATCTCCTGACCGAACATGCAGAACACACACACACACACAAACACACACACACACACACACACACACACACACACACACACACACACACACACACACACACACACACACACACAGGCTTTCTCTCTTTCTGTTGCAGACACATATTGTCAGCACCCACATACAGACCCACATCTCTCTCTCTCTCTCTCTCTCTCTCTCTCTACAGACAATGACAGGACAATGACAGGAGATTGAAGAATGTTTATCAGTCTACTAATTAAGATGTGTGATCAGATGACAGGGTACATACCTGTTTTATGACCTATGCAAACAACACACCTCATAAATCCCACAACCAAGGAACCCTTCTTCATGGTGTTATAAAGCTCTGATAAGATTTACATCATTAAACAGGACAGTATGGCACCAGCTACAGAAAATCAGCATTTTAGAGTCAGTGACCTTTAAGGGGGACACCTGAAAAAGTGCTTTTTGGTGTGTGTGTGTGTGTGTGTGTGTGTGTGTGTGTGTGTGTGTGTGTGTGTGTGTGTGTGTGTGTGTGTGTGTGTGTGTGTGTGCGTGCATGTTTTAGAGGCAATCATTTTATAAACGTCGGTCAACACAATCTGAGGAGTCAGCAGTACTCCCTTGATACAGTGTTGCATTGAGGAAATTGACACTGTTGCATTGTGGGAGAAATAGATTTCTGAATATAGACTGATCAGCATTTTAACACTGCCCTTTTCCCAGCCAGGTCACCTGTGCAACAAGTTAGTATTCGACGTCCATCCTTGTCTGAGGACATCGGGAGGTGATGTGGTAACAGACCACTAGGGGCAACAGTGAGCTTTGTTATCTTCAAGTAGGTTTCGGTTTTGCTAGGGAATTGTGGAAGGGGATGGCGGACCATCCACATCTGGGCTATCTGCATCTGCCTCTGGTACCAAAGGATGCGTGTTCAGATCCAGTGATAGAAAGTTGTTAAGCCTAAATTGTTAAGCCTATCCCAAACCTTAACCCTTACCTTAAACATGAACAATAATCTTAAGATTTCGGAATTAATGCCTAAACTTAACCTTAAACACTTTGAAATTTGACGTTTGGAGAAACATGGACTAACATCTAATCCAGACATGAGACTGTGAGAGAGAGTTGCTTTTTCCACACAGATCGTTACAGTACGTTATATGCTCTACACACAATATAGTATCAAAGCCCACTAATGATCTCCATCCTCACTCTAAGCCATTTATCTTTAAACCTGACGAAGGCAATGGAAATTCATTGAGGAGCCTAGCATTTTACCTCACATCAGCACATTGTCCTGATGGCAGGCATGGGGACGGGAAGTCGGTAGCAGTTTGCCCAATGACTTCTGATATGCGCCCAGGTTGTGATTTAGTGCATGGCTAAATTGTACTGCCTCATACCCAGTCACTCCACAGTCAGTCAGTCCCTCAGCCAGCAAGGCTGTGATTTGTGCGTCTTATTATTTTTGCCTTCCTCTGCGCTGTAATGGATTGTTATCTGCCTCTAAGTCAGCTGACCTGCGTTGTGATGGACAGCTTTTGAACGAGTTCTGAGTCCCGGTTCTTTCTACTCCGGTTCATACGGAAGGAAGTGAAGCCAGACATATTGCCGGACCAAGGCTTTAGGTTATACTGTAGGAACTGAAGTCAGACATGTTCGGAGGACCAAAGATACTGTAACTCCTACCTGGAAAGATGGAACAGAATCATGACATATTGGGGGAACCAAAGCTATTGTAACTCCTATGGACTGATCCCTCTCTCTGGACTGGAGCTCGCTCTTATTTTGTCAACACTCACTCTGGAACTATGGCCTATTCCAGAATAGAGACCTCTCTGGTTCTGAAGCTCTTTCTAGAATTTATACGGGTGGGTGGGTCTAATCCTGAATGCTGATTGGTTAAAAGCGCGTTCCAGACGGTGTCTATTCACAAGTTACCAACTGCAAAATCTATTAAAATGCCTATTTACTCTGTTCCATCTGACTGCACAATCCACTGTCTCATCAAGCCAGCAAGAAAAATTATACATTTGATCTCCACTCTAAAAAACATCTAGACATTATCTCACATTTCTTCTAGAATTTTCAATAATTTTCAATAGCAGAGATTTGTGTAAACCTTGCTATCTGTACTCTCCGACATTTGCAACATTGTTTCAATATTCAAATTCAGCTGTCCCGTATTAATGAATATGTAGGGATCAGGAGTCGGGACGAGACAGAGAAGCAGGCAGCGTTTCTCAGTCAGTCGAAATCATGAATAAGTTGGCATCATTTTTCTGGATATATACAAATAAATGTCAATTGAAAAAAGGTAAAACAAAACAAAGTGCAGCTAGTTTGCAGTCTTTCCAGCTTCACTGTTCGAAGTGATTGTGTTAGCTGTGTTGTTGGCTAGCTCCTTTGAACAACAGTGTCCTGACAAGAGAGCACATTTTCTATGCCTTGCGAAATTGAGCCTCATTAGCTCATTGTTATGGCTGTATCCAATTCCAAGGCTGCAAATTTTTGCAGCTTTTTGTTAAAAATCGCGCAACATTTCAACGTCCTGCTACTCATGCCAGGAATATAGTATATGCATATGATTAGAAAACACGATAGAAAACACTCTGAAGTTTATAAAACTGGTTAAATCATGTCTGTGACTATAACAGAACGCGTTTAGCAGGAAAAATCCCAAGGAAAACTGTTCACAAAAAAAACTAAAATAATATCCCTCCGCCAGTCTCTGTATTGTCTATGGCAAGGGAAAATAGATAGGGCCCTGTTTACAATGTCTACAGCTTCCACACGGTGTCGCCAGTACTGTCAATTGATTTTAAATTAATCCTTGGTAACATGAGGAATAGGCACTTCCTGTCGTCGACCACACCACAGGAAGTAATGAAAGAGAGAATGTGGACCATGATTTCAAAACGTGCTGCTGTTGAATACAGATCGCCCCGTGATCAATTTGATCGATTATTAACGTTTACTAATACCTAAAGTTGGATAACAAAAGTAGTTTGAAGTTTTTGTCAAAGTTTATAGGTAACTTTTTTAATTTAAAAAAATGACGGTGCGTTTTGGAACGGTGCTTTTCCATGGATCAGACGGCCTTCATAAATGGACATTTTGGGTATACATGGACGGATTTAATCGAAAAAAAGACCCAATTGTGATGTTTATGGGACATATAGGAGTGCCAACAAAGAAGCTCGTCAAAGGTAATGAATGTTTTATATTTTATTTCTGCATTTTGTGTAGCGCCGGCTACGCTAATTATTCTGTTTACGTCCCCTTTGTGTATTTCGGGGGTTGCATGCTATCAGATAATAGCTTCTCATGCTTTCGCCAAAAAGCATTTTAAAAATCTGACATGTTGGCTAGATTCACAACGAGTGTAGCTTTAATTGAGTACCCTGCATGTGTGTTTTAACTTCTTGCTCCTACCTGAGACGCAGATGTCTCATCTAGACACCTGGAAATGCAAATGCGCTACGCTAAATGCTAAATGTACTCGTTAAAACTCAAACGTTCATTAACCTGTTGCATCTCTAGGGGCGCTATTTCATTTTTGGATAAAAAACGTTCCCGTTTTAAGCGCGATATTTTGTCACGAAAAGATGCTCGACTATGCATATGACAGTTTTGGAAAGAAAACACTCTGAAGTTTCAGAATCTGCAAAGATTTTGTCTGTAAGTGCCCCAGAACTCATTCTACAGGCGAAACCAAGATGATACGTCAACCAGGAAATGAGCAGAATTTCTGAAGCTCTGTTTTCTAATGTCTCCTTATATGGCTGTGAATGCGACAGGAATAAGCTTAGACCTTCTGCCGTTTCCCCAAGATGTCGGCAGCATTGTGACGTATTTGTAGGCATATCATTGGAAGATTGACCATAAGAGACTACATTTTCCAAGTGTCCGCCTGGTGTCCTGCGTCGAAACTGGTGCGCAAAGCCAGGTGCTAGTATTTTTCCATTTGATAGAGGGGAGAAACCATGCTTCCATGAACGATATATCATTGAAGAGATATGTGAAAAACACCTTGAGGATTGATTCTAAACAACGTTTGCCATGTTTTCAGTCGATATTATGGAGTTAATTTGGAAAAAAGTTCGCGTTTTGAGGACTGAATTTTCGGGTTTTTTTGGTAGCCAAATGTGATGTATAAAACGGAGCTATTTCTAATACACAAAGAATATTTTTGGAAAAACTAAGCATCTGCTATCTAACTGAGAGTATCCTCATTGAAAACATCAGAAGTTCTTCAAAGGTAAATGATTTTATTTGAAGGCTTTTATGTTTTTGTTGAAATGTTGCGTGCTGGATGCTAACGCTAATGCTAACGCTAAATGCTACGCTAGCTAGCTACTTTTACACAAATGATTGTTTTCCTATGGTTGAGAAGCATATTTTGAAAATCTGAGATGACAGTGTTGTTTACAAAAGGCTAAGCTTGATAGATGGCATATTTATTTCATTTCATTTGCGATTTTCATGAATAGTTAACGTTGCGTTATGGTAATGAGCTTCAGGCTGTAGTCATGATACCGGATCCGGGTTTGGGAGATCAGAGAGGTTAAAACACACATGCAGGGTATTGAATTAAAGCTACACTTGTTGTAAATCTAGCCAACAAGTCAGATTTTTAAAATGCTTTTCGGCGAAAGCATGAGAAGCTATTATCTGATAGCATGCAACACCCCAATATACCTGAAGGGGACGTAAACAAAATAATTAGCTTAGCCGGCACTACACAAAACGCAGAAATAAAATATAAAACATTCATTACCTTTGATGATATTCTTTGTTGGCACTCCTATATGTTCCATAAACATCACAATTGGGTCTTTTTCCCGATTAAATCCGTCCATGTATGCCCAAAATATCCATTTGTATAGCCTGTCTGGTTCAGGAGAAAAGCTCCCTTCCAACACGCAACGTCATTTTTAAAAATTATATAAGTTGCCTATATTCTTTGACAAAACACTTCAACCTACTTTTGTAACCCAACTTTAGGTATTTGTAAACGTTAATAAGCGATCAAATTGATCACTGGGCGATCTGTATTCAATAGCAGCTACTCAAGAAAACGATGTCCTTTGTCTCTCTTCCAAAATCGATTGCTGTATGCTGGACGAAATGAAGGATCTATTTGTCATTACACAAAGGATTTTTGTCAATGAAAATGACGTTTTTGGCGACATCGTGTGGAAGTTGTAGGAACTGCAAGCTCCCTGCTATATATTTTTGCTTGCAATAAACAATTCAGAGACTGGCGGATTAATACTTTTCTGTGGTTTTTGTGACCAGGTTTTTCTTGGGATTTCGCTTGCTGTTCACGTTCTGTTATAGTCACAGACATTATTTAACCAGTTTTAGAAACTTCAGAGTGTTTTCTATCCACACATACTAATCATATGCATATACTATACTCCTGGCATGAGTAGCAGGACGCTGAAATGTTGCGCGATTTTTAACAGAATGTTTGAAAAAGTAGGGGGTAGACTGAAGAGGTTTTAATGAAAGTTTGAGTTGTATCGAGTACTATTAGTTGTCACTCTGAAATTTCCGCTGATGTCCGCTGATGTTGATCCCTGTACAGGATAATTATTAAATGTATCTAGAAAACAGTTTAAACAAATGCAAATGCAGCTGCTGTTGTTATTCTATTTTACATTTGACGTGACTGTAAGTTAACCATAGTTGGCTGGCTAGCAAGCAAGGGATACTGCCAGCCAGTATGGCAATGGAACATTTTGAACGAATGACGGGGTCACGTCCATAGATACAGAACAAAAAGACTGAACAACTGGGCAACCAAATCAATAGAACGAACGACCAGCCAGCTGGGGTAGCAACCCTAGATTTGTGTTGGAACTATATCTTGTGGAAGGATGAAATAGTATGAATAAATTAATTAAAATGACAGTTTTAATGAAAATATGTCAATTAATATTTGAATATGTTGGTAACCCGTTGTATAAAAGTGATAATGCCCTCGACGTTGGTTTTTGGAAGATATATTGGCACGGTTTTCCGGCCCTTGACTTTGTCTCAGGCCTAACACCCTAACAACGCCAATATATCCTCCAAACACCGGCTTCGAGAACGTCTGTACCACGTGAGGCAGGGGACGAGGAGCGCACAGGAGTTAGCCTTGGACTTCCGGACCCTGGCCGCCACCACGGGATGGAATGATAGGGCCCTGATCGATCACTACCGGTGCAGTCTGCGCGAGGATGTCCGTCGGGAGTTGGCCTGCAGGGACACCACTCTCACGTTTGACCAGCTGGTGGACCTGTCCATCCAGCTGGATAACCTGCTGGATACCGGCGGATGTCCGGATCGGGGCCTGTCAGTTCCATCCCTCAGCACCACCGCTACGATGCCCATGGAGCTGGGAGGTGCTGCACTTAGGGCGACCGGAGGAGGGGCTGTTCTCTGTACCATCTGTGGCCACAGAGGGCACACTGCTGGTCGGTGCTGGGGAGGTTCCTGTGGGAGTCGAGGCAGCAGGCAGTGCACTCTCGTGTCACCCCAGGTGAGTCGGCACCAGGTCCACTCAGAGCCCCTGTTGCTCACATGTTTTTGTTTATACATTTTCCTGAGTTTTCCCCGCATTCCCAGCATAAGGCGCTCGTAGATTCAGGCGCAGCTGGGAATTTTATTGACAGAGCATTTGCCCAATGTTTAGGGATCCCCATTGTTCCTGTGGATATGCCTTTCTCTGTGCATGCCTTAGATAGTCGACCATTAGGGTCGGGGCTAATTATTGAGGCCACCTCTCCACTGGGCATGGTTACGCAGGAGGGTCACAAGGAGAGCATTAGTCTTTTCCTTATTGATTCTCCAGTGTTTCCCATGGTGTTGGGCCTACCTTGGTTCGCCTGTCATAACCCCACTATTTCGTGGCAACAGAGGGCTCTCAAGGGTTCGTCACGAGACTGCTCAGAGAGGTGTGTAGGGGTTTCCGTCGGTGCTACTACAGTGGAAAGTCCAGACCAGGTCTTCCCGTGTGCATCCCCTCTGAATATGCCAATTTGGCTCTCGCCTTCAGTAAGAAGAGGGCGACTCAATTACCACCCCATCGATGGGGGGAATGTGCAAAAAATCTCCTGGTAGACGCAGCACTACCCAGGAGTCACGTGTATCCCCTGTCACAGGAGGAGACGGCGGCTATGGAAACATATGTCTCCGAATCCCTGGGGCAGGGGTACATTCGGCCCTCCACTTCACTTGCCTCCTTGAGTTTATTTTCTGTGAAGAAGAAGGATGGAGGTCAGGTAGCGGCTCCCATTACCTCACTGCTCAAGGTGGGACCGGTGCGACTGCAGTGGTAGGCTGAGGCAGACAGGGCGTTTGGTCACCTGAGGGCTCTGTTTACCTCGGCTCCCGTGCTGGCTCATCCGGATCCCACCTTGGCATTCATAGTGGAGGTGGACGCGGTTGGGATAGGAGCCGTGCTCTCTCTCAGTGCTCGGGTACGCCACCAAAGCTCCGGAGCGGAGCGAAACTATGATGTGGGGGACCGGGAGCTGTTGGCTGTTGTCAAGGCTCTGAAGGCGTGGAGACATTGGCTTGAACCCTCACCAGGCATGGTGGGCCATGTTCTTTACCCATTTTGTTTTCACCCTGTCCTACAGACCAGGTTCCCAGAACGCTAAGGCAGACGCACTGTCCCAGATCTATGACACAGAGGAGAGGTCCATAGATACACTCGCCTCCTGTCTGGCGGCACCGGTGGTGTGGGAACTGGACGCGGACATCGTGCGGGCATTACGTTCAGAGCCCACTCCCCTCCAGTGTCCAGCTGGGCATCTGTATGTTCCATCTGCTGTCTGCGACCGCTTGATCTATTGAGCCCACACGTCACCCTCCTCTGGTCATCCTGGCATCGGTCCGACAGTGCGCTGTCTTAGTGGGAATTACTGGTGGTCCTCCTTGGCCAAGGACGTGAGGGTTTATGTTTCCTTCTGCTCTGTGTGCGCCCAGCGCAAGGCCCCTAGGCACCTGCCCAGAGGGAAGTTACAGCCCTTACCCGTTCCACAACGGCCGTGGTCGCACCTTTCGGTGGACTTCCTCACAGATCTTCCTCCCTGACAGGGTCGTTGTGGATCGGTTGTGGATCGGTTCTCTAAGTCTTGCTGTCTCCTTCTTTTGCTCGGTGTCCCTACGGCCCTACAGACTGCGGAGGCCCTGTTTACACACTACGGGGTGCCTGAGGATATAGTGTCTGATCGAAGTACACAGTTCACGTCAAGGGTCTTCATGGAACGTCTGGGGGTCTCAGTCAGCCTCACCCCGAAAGTAACGGGCAGGTGGAGAGAGTAAACCAGGATGTGGGTAGGTTTCTGCGATCTTATTGCTAGGACCGGCCAGGGGAGTGGGCGGCGTTCAACCCCTAGGCAGAGATGGCCCAAAACTCGTTCCCCCACTCCTCCACTAACCTCTCCCCCTACAGCCTGTGTCTGTAGAGTGTGTATAAGATGCATGGATTGAAGGTAGAAGCAGAAGTGTTTATTAGTTTACTCCAATTGGTGGATCAGATCGGCGGAAGGGTTTGCGGGGAATAATAATAAAGGTATATTCTTTAAAAAAGTATGTATGTATATGTATGTCTATATAGGTATGTACATATGTGTATATATATGCATGCGTGTATGGATATATATATTTACCAAAAAAATATGGGGGATTGGAAATGATGCAGACAATTACATTGGAAGCAACATTATTCCGCAATATTAAGCTCATCCACCCTCCAATAAAACATTTTAAAAAATTTAAAAATAAATACGCACCCAGTACGCACTTCCAGTGGGGTATCAGCCGGTTCTGGCACCTTGGCATCAGAGCCAGATCGAGGCTCCTGCGGTGGACGAGTGGTTTAAGTGCTCTGAGTAGACCTGGAACGCCACTCATGTGCACCTGCAATGGGCCGTGAGGCGTCAGAAGGTGAGCGCCGACCACCAACACAGTGACCGGGTCTGGCTCTCGACCCGAAACCTGCCCCTCTGCCTGCTCTGCCGGAAGCTAGACCCACGGTTTGTGGGGTCCTGAGGAGACTGAATGAGGTTTGCTACAGGTTACAGCTTCCCCCCGATTACCTCACTGGACTCGAGGCGTCGGGCGAGGGGCCTTCAGTACCTCGTGGAGTGGGAGGGGTACGGTCCGTAGAAGAGATGCTGGGTGCCGGTGTAGGACGTTTTGGACCCTTCGTTGCTGCGGGAGTTCCACCGTCTCCATCCGGATCGCCCTGTGCCTCGTCCTCCGGGTCATCCCCGAGGTCGGTGTCGACGTGCTTCTGGAGCCACGCGTCAAGCCACTGTCACGACTTCCGCCGAAGTCGGTCCCTCTCCTTTTTGGGCAGCGTTCGGCGGTCGACGTCACCAGCCTTCTAGCCATCGCCTATCCACTTTTCATTTTCCATTTGTTTTGTCTTTGTTTTACACACCTGGTTTCAATTCCCCAATGACATGTTCATTATTTAAGCCTCTGTTTTCCCCATGGATTTTGTGCGTGATTGTTTTATGTATGTTCGGTCCGTTATTGTGGGCTCGGTAATACGAATGTTACTGGAATATTTGAGTAAAGTTACTTGTGTTACTCATCTCTGCTGTCCTGTTCCTGACTCCTCTGCACCAGCTACACCCAGACCACTACAAATTAAAACAATCAAATAAATCAAAACATTTTCTTAAAGTATAATTTTATGGAAGTTATATTGTAACTGTTTTCACAACAACAACAAAAATATTCAAATCCATGTAATTCTGTCCCATTAAATTCATTCCTATGGAGGACTGCTCTTTCTGGAGAGTGCCAATATGGCCAACCAGTGGCTTCAAAGCCTCTCACTGGCCAACACATAGCATCAGCAATCCAGGGTTTATTACGTATATACTGTACATCATTGGAAGGAACACACAGCCAGGTAGCTAAAGACATATGCACAGCGTTCCCCAACATTCCCCAAGGCCAGAGTGAGACAGCCTCATTTCCTTCCTGGCTGTAATTGAGTTTACTAGGAAAAACACTAACATAATAAACAGGTATGTTAGCATGGTGACAGGGCTGGAATCATAAGCAGCCGTTTGGATGGTGAGGTTCTGCTGGGGTTTTATGAGCTGCTATATAACATGTCCTTTCTTGAGTCACTGAAGACCGTACAGGCATGTTATTATCAATATGCTTATCAGCAGAGTGGTGAGAATCTGGAAACACTCATGTGGTGTGTTTTAAATACTGTATTTGTTGATGGTGAAGGTTACAGAACTCTGTTAGGCATGACTGTTTGTTCCTCAAGTTCTGTTTTCATGTCCTTCTCCATTCACTCACTCTCTCCATTTGTCTCTCTTTGTTTCCAATCTCTTCACATCATTGATTCTGTCTCTCTAAACGGACAGTGAAATCAATTCTCACTCTCATGAGAAACAGAGTGATGTATCCTAACCAAATCTGTAAACTCTCGCTCTAATGTGTTTCATTAAACCGCGTATCTAAAACTAGATGCACAGTTTGCATATTTACCAGCTCTCCAAAGTTTGAAATTTGCCTTTGACCAGCATACTTTTTAAGTTACAATAATTAGGTGGGTGGTTACATTTCTCCAATTCCGGAGATGTACAAGCATGTATTTATACATGTGTGAATTGGAATTGAGTTTTCTGCATTTCACAACTCTTCCTGAGACACCCTCGGAGAGTGTAGAAGCACAGTGGCTAAGAAAAACTCCCTAGAAAAGGCAGGAACCTAACAAGATACAGAGAAAGGAACCAGGCTCTGAGGGGTGGCCAGTCCTCTTCTGCCTATGTCGGGTGGATATTATAAGAGTACATGGCCATTGGCCAGATCGTTCTTCAAGATGTTCAAACACTCATAAATGACCAGCAGGGTCAAATAATAATCAGTGGTTGAAGAGGGTACAACAGGTCAGCACCTCAGGAGTAAATGTCAGCTGGCTTTTCATAGCTGAGCATAGCTAAGCATTCAGAGGTCGAGACAGCAGGTGCAGTACAGCAGGTGCAGTACAGAGGGAGAGGGAGAGAGAGAGGGTCAAAAACAGCAGGTCCGGGACAGCTAAGGGTTCCCTAGCCACAGGCAGAATAGTTGAAACTGGAGCAGCAGCACGACAAGATCGCACGTCTGGTGAACAGGCCAGGGTTCGATAGCCACAGTCAAAACAGCCGAAACTGGATCAGCAGGACGACCAGGTGGACTGTGGACGGGACATCTAGGAGTAATCAGGCCAGGTAGTCCTGAGGCATGGTCCCTAGGGCTCAGGTCCCCCGGGAGGGGAGGGGAGAGAGTGTGAGGGAGAGAGAGAGTAGAGAGAGAGATAGAGAGGGAGGAAGGGAGAGGATAATTTGAGGGAGCATACTAAAGTTAACATAGCACACTAGACAGCACACTTAACAGATAGGACAGACTGACCGTAGCACCCCGGCACACAGACTATTGCAGCCTGGATACTGGAGGGGGGGGGGGGGGGGTTCTGTGGCCCTGTCGAACGATACCCTAAGACAGGGCCAACCAGGCAGGACATAACCCCATCCACTAGTAAAGCACAGCCCCCACACCACTAATATCAACAGACCACCTACTTACTACCCTGAGACATGGCTGAGTATAGCCCACGAGCCCCAGGGGAATCACGTCAGTGACTCAACCCACTCAAGTTGAGTAGAGTAAAAAAAAAGCCTACCACGACGTGACACACCCCTCCTAGGGGCGGCATGGAAGAGCAAGAGTAAGCCAGTGACTCGGCCTCCGTAATAGGGTCAGAGACAGAGAATCCCAGTGGAGAGAGGGGAGCCGGCCAGGCAGAGACAGCAAGGGCGGTTCATCATTCCAGTGCATTGCCGTTCACGTTTGCACCTCTATGCCAAACTACTCTCAATCATAGGAACTACTGAAGAGATGAGTCTCCAGGAAATATTTAAAGGTGGAAACTGAGTCTGTCTCTCACATGGATAGGTAGACCATTCCATGAAAATGTTGCTCTGTAGAGGAAGCCTTGCCTCCAGCTGTTTGCTGCTAAACATAAACATGTAATATTAGAATATTTAAACTGTGGCAAAGCTAACTGAAAGGAACAGTACCCAAGTGAGGATGGCCTTCAATTCAGCATTGATGAACTCATGAACTTCTTCAATGAAAAGATCATGAGAAAGAAAATGACGGACTCCTCTTTGAATCTGCGAATTCCTCCCAAACTCAGTTGAACAAGATGTTGCGCAGCAACTCACTGCCTTCCTGAAGACAAATAATGTACACTCCAGTCTGGTTTCAGACCACATCATAGTACTGAGACTGCACTTGTGATGGTGGTAAATTACCTTTTAAAACCTCTTAAGGATCTCTACAGATCGGTGTCCCACCCTCTGAACTGGTGACCGACCTGATGTGCGCTAATGTGATTAGCATGACGTTGTAAGTAACAAGAACATTTCCCAGGACACAGACATATTTGATATTGGCAGAAGCTTTTACAGTAGCTATTACAGTGAAAGAATAACATGCTATTGTTTGAGGAGAGTGCACAGTAATGAACTTGAAATGCCATTAATAAACCAATTAGGCACATTTGGGCAGTCTTTACACAACATTTTGAACAGAAATACAATGATTCATTGGATCGGTCTAAAACTTAGCATATACACTGCTGCCATCTAGCCAGGGCCAAAATCTAAATTGCCCCTGGCCTGGAAAAATACATTATTGCCTTTCTCTTGCATTTCAAAAATGCATGTTTTTTTTCTTTGTATTATCTATTACCAGCTCTAATGTGTTATATTCTCCTACATTCATTTCACATTTCCACAAACTTGTGTTTCTTTTCAAATGGTGTCAAGAATAAGCATATCCTTGCTTCAGGTCCTGAGCTACAGGCAGTTAGATTTGGGTATGTCAATTTAGGTGAAAATTGATCAAATGGGGCAGATCCTTAGTGACTATGCATAGATTATAAACAGAGAGAAGCAGTAGCGTAAAGTGTGTATGTGTGTGTGTACAGTGGCTTGCGAAAGTATTCACCCCCTTGTCATTTTTCCTATTTTCTTGACTTACAACCTGGAATTAAAATAGATTTTTTTTTTTTTTTTTTGGGGGGGGGGGGGTGTATCATTTGATTTACAAAACATGTCTACCACTTTGAAGATGCAATATATATATATATATTTTTTTTAAGTCAATACTTTGTAGAGCCACCTTTTGCAGCAATTATAGCTGCAAGTATCTTGGGGTATGTCTCTATAAGCTTTGCACATCTATCCACTGGGATTTTTGCCCATTCTTCAAGGCAATCTTAAGTCATACCACGGATTCTCAATTGGATTGAGGTCTGGGCTTTGAGTAGGCCATTCCAATACATTTAAATGTTTTTCCTTAAACCACTCCAGTGTTGCTTTAGCAGTATGCTTAGGGTCATTGTCCTGCTGGAAGGTGAACCTCTGTCCCAGTCTTAAATCTCTGGGAGGCTGAAACAGATTTCCCTCAAGAATTTCCCTGTATTCAGCACCATCCATCATTCCATCAATTCTGACCAGTTTCCCAGTCTCTGCCGATGAATAACATCCCCACAGCATGATGCTGTCGCCACCATGCTTCACTGTGGGGATGGTGTTCTCGTGGTGATGAGAGGTGTTGCTATTGCACCAGATATAGTTTTCCTTGATGGCCAAATAGCTCAATTTTTGTCTCATCTGACCAGAGTACTTTCTTCCATATGTCTGGGGAGTCTCACACATGCCTTTTGGCAAACACCAAACGTGTTTGCCTTTTTTTTAAGCAATGGCTTTTTTTCTGGCTACTCTTCCGTAAAGCCCATCTCTGTGGAGTATAGGCTTAAAGTGGTCCTATGGACAAATACTCCAATCTCCGCTGTGAAGCTTTGCAGCTCCTTCAGGGTTATCTTTGGTCTCTTTATTGCCTCTCTGATTAATGCCATCCTTTCCTGGTCCGTGAGTTTTGTTGGGCGGGTTTGTTGTGGTGCCATTTTCTTTCCATTTTTTAAAAATTGATTGCTGACATGTATAGCTGAAAGGTTAATGAGTGTACAGTACTGTATATGGGTCATGGTGTACTATAGAGCAGTAGTAGCAGCTGCTCCTACTACTGTGTTGCTTCCATGAGTGGGAACAATCACTGGGCTCTTTAAGTAGAACACACCGCCAACCCAGATACACACACTCAAATGCACGCACGTGCGCACACACACACACACACATTTATTATAATAAATAGGTGGGTGCTTACATTTATCCAATTTCACACATGTTCAAGTGTGTGTTAATACCATGATTTAATTGGATATTTGTTTTTTGCAATTCCTCGCAGAAAATTTGGTCATGCAGAAACGAGATACCAGATGCGTGGCTGTTTTATGAAAATCAGGGAATACTTGAACAAGGAAACATTTCTGGTTGATCTCAGGGAATGTAAAACAGTAATGGAGACTTTGAAAATCAAATGTAGTAAAGGTTTGTGTTTGTATTTGCATCTCACAGGTTGTCAGATCTGTTATTTTTAAAGTTTTCATCTTCTGGTTCTGTCTTCAAATCTGCTGATATATGAAACTGTGTTAAGTTGACAAGTTTTCCTTTAACTTTCTCTCTCTGATTTTCTCTCTCTCTCGCTCGCTCTCCCTCTCCCTCCTCTCTCTCGCTCTCCCCCCTCTCGCCCTTCTCTCTCTAGACATGTGGGGTCCCCCAGCTCACTGGATGTCAAGTGGTCACCCTTATGATGAGAGGACTGTGTGGAACCCCAAGTTCTGTGTGGTCACCGACAGTCAGATGCTGCTCCTGGACAAAGAGGAGGTACCTACTGACCTGGCACAACATCAGTTCTCTTTTTCTCCTTCTCTTCACAGTTTTTCTCACTCTTCCTCTCCCCGCTCCTTCTCCTCTTCCCCCTACTCTCACCATCTATCTTCTTCTCCTGTTCTCTCACCCGCTCTCCTCCATCTCACTCCCTCTTTCTTCTGTGGTGTTACTGTGCTGGTGATGGTGCTACTGGTGCGTAGCAAATCAAATGACTGAACACTGTGGCGCTGTTGTGGACTGCTCTACTCTGTCGTAGTAACGCGCGTGTGTGTGTGTGTGTGTGTGACACACAGAGATACTTACACACAGACACACAATAACACGCCGGTGGTAAAGCTGTACAGCGGAGTGAAATACAATTATTAGATTTGTCTGAAGATCGTCTGCATATACCAGTACTTCATATCTCATAAAGCATGATGTTTTACTGCTAATCTTTATAACACCTTAGAGACCCTTTCACACAGACTTGGGCTGAATAAATAATAACCCTACTAAGATATGTAGCTGCAGTGTGTGTGTGTGTGTGTGTGTGTATGTGTGTGTGTGTGTGTGTGTGTGTGTGTGTGTGTGTGTGCGTGTGCGTGTGTGTGTGCGCGTGTTTGACTGTTAGAAGATACAGCACGAGATTAGAGGGCCGAAGTGATGGTGTTGCTATTGCTCAAGGACTTCCATTCAGATGACACATGTAAAGGAACATGGTGGCATGGGGTGTTTATCAAGGATATGTGTCAGGATATGGGCTTCTAGAGAGGAAATCCTACACACACACAAACACACACACACACACATACACATACTCGTGAGATGAATGTGATGGCTAAAGAGGAATGTTTCAAAAAGTCATGGAGGAGATACAGGTGCTACAGAATGGATACCATTAGACCATGCCATCTATGGAACACAACAACAACAACACACACACATCAACACACACACACCCGAGCACACACACGTCATGACAGACGGCGTGGCTGTAACTCCTGGTGGCAGTGTGGCATCGTAGTGATGGGATTATCATCTAGCCAGTGGGAATTAACATGTATGACATAAAGCTGCTCCAAAAGAACATGAGGGAATTAGCGTGTGAGGATTATCCAGTGAAGATGCACTCTTCAAAATAAAGGTGCAAATTGGATCCAAATGAGGTTCTTGAAAACGATGCACTAGGGGAACCATTTTAGGGTCTCTGAAGAACCATACATGGGATGGTTCTTTGAAGAACCACACAAAAATCCAAAACCCAGAAATGTTTTGAATCTCCAGCACCGGAATTGAATAGCCCTGCTGTGATGTTTCAAGCCTTATTTGCATATTTTACATATTGCCTTTCGAGTGAATTTGAGACTTACCAGTACCACCCATGACTGTGTTTGCAAGTGACAGAGACATGCGTGTTGCATTCATTCATGTTCAGATTAGTGGCCTTCACCAAGTGAGATCCTAATTTAATATATTGTCATTACAATGGTCTTTAAGACAATACATAGTTCATAAGGCCTTCTATTGAGAGCACAGTTGCCATGTAAATTTATTCAACCACAACTTGCATTCAGAATGACGGCCAGGTTGGGGAGACTAAGATATGAGACTACCTTTAACAAACTGGAGCAACTATTTCAGTAACAGGTGAAATAAGTTAAAGTAAAAGATTGGAATAGTTTAGAAACATTTGTTATTTGTATTTGAGTAGCATAAGATCAATTAATCAGTCAATGTGCATGCAAAAACATAGATATTGAAACAATATTTTTTTTTTAAATCAACCTGCAATAGAGCATGCTGGGAAATATATATATATATATATTTCTTTTCACCTTTATTTAACCAGGTAGGCTAGTTGAGAACAAGTTCTCATTTGCAACTGCGACCTGGTCAAGATAAACCATAGCAGTGTGGACAGACAACAACAGAGTTACACATGGAGTAAAACATTAACAAGTCAATAACACGAAAAAAGAGTCTATATACATTGTGTGCAAAAGGCATGAGGAGGTAGGCGAATAATTACAATTTTCCAGATTACACTGGAGTGATAAATGATCAGATGGTCATGTACAGGTAGAGATATTGGTGTGCAAAAGAGCAGAAAAGTATATAAATATAAACAGTATGGGGAAGAGGTAGGTAAAATTGGGTGGGCTTCCAAACATTTCAAGAATCATAGATGCCATGTCAAGAACTCCACACTTAACTCAAAGGTTCTTCATTGGGCAAGTGTTCTCCAATGAACCTTAAGGGAGAACCGTTTAATTAAGAACCGTTTAATTTTTTTCAGTGTAGATTTGGGACTCACCACCACCAGCACATCCACCACGGTTTAGTACTGTACTGTAGACCTACTGTTACATGCTGCTGGAGAGAGCGAGACCACTGAGTCCCAAATGGCACCCTAATACCTATATAGTGTACTACTGTTCTTATATCCTGTTGCCTAGTCCCCTTACCCATATAGATGTCTACCTCCATCACTCCAATAAATATTGTATTGAAACTGACTTTGTAAGTATTTGCTGTATATGGTATGCTCACTTACTTACGTTGTTGTGTATTTCTTATTCTTATTTTTTTATTTTTTTGTAATACATTGTTATTGATTGTTGCATTGTTGGGCTTTGAGTTTGCAAGAAAGGCATTTCACTGCACTGGTGCATGTGACATTAAAAACTTGAAACTTGAAACATAGAACCTACTGCTAAACACACTTCAGCTTCAAAAGTCTGCCATGAAGCTTCTGAGTTCAAGCAAGAATAGTATGTTCTGTCTTGCACACACATGTGGGCACACACGCAATGCTAGCATGTAGACAAGTTAATAGAGCACAGACACACTCCGATGGCGTTCTCTACAATCGATTCAGCAGCTATTATTTTTGCAATTGGAAATGTGCTGATATATCCTCATGGCTAAAGGCAATTATGGACCATTTTAAAATCAGGAGGGAGAGAGAGAGAGAGAGAGAGAGAGAGACACTTTGGACATGAAACTGATAAAAAAAACTAGAGTGTTCTTACTTTTCACCCTCACAAAAAATAGCTACTCATTTCTCAACTTTCATTGTACCTCATGTCCCGGGAACTCTGCCTCGCTCCCATTCATTCAGGGAACTCTGTCCTCTCCCATTCATTCCCTAATGGGAAAAAAGGAGGGAACAGGAGTGACCTCTCTCTCCCTATCCGCTTCCCAGTGAATGTACTGTAATCTCACAATGCACAGACAACATTTCACCAGTAGAGGGTAATCTAATAAAGTCCAATCATTAGTACTCAGTGGTACTCCATGCTGTGATATGCTTTAGGAGCGAAAGAGGGAGAGGGGAGGGGACGGGGACAGGTATTGAGCTGACCCGAGTGCGCTATGCTCGATAAGCCATTATCACACTGCTGAAAGGACATCTGGCCCCTTCTTTTTACTCTCCCTCTTATCCTTCTCTCATTCAAGCCATCCCTCCTTTTTTTCTGTGCCTGTCTAACCAATGGAAGCTCAGTATTCAGTATGCATGGTAGAGAAGAAAGGTACTGTCCTGACAAATCAAATTAAATAAAAATCACATTTTATTGGTCACATACACACATTTAGCAGATGTGATTGTGGGTGTAGTGAAATGCCTGTAGCTCCAACAGTCCAGTAGTATCAAACAATTCACAACAATACACACCGATCTAAAAGTAAAAGTATGGAATTAAGAAATATATAAATACTAAATTGAGCAATGTCTTAGTGGCATTGACTAAAATACAGTAGAATAGAATACAGTATATACTTATGAGATGAGTAAAGCAGTATGTAAACATTATTTAAACAGTATTAAAGTGACTAGTGTTCCATTATTAAAGTTGCCAGTGATTCCAAGTCTATGTATAGAGGGCAGCAGCCTCTAAAGTGCACGGTTGCCTAACCGCGGGGAAGCCGGCTAGCGATAGCTATTTAACAGTCTGATGGCCTTGAGATAGAAGCTGTTTTTTAGTCTCTCGGTCACAGTTGTACTGACCTCACCTTCTGGATGGTAGCAGGGTGAACAGGTTTGGCCTTCCTATGACATTGGGTGTTGTAAGTGTCTTCGAGGACAGGTAGTTTGCCCCCAGTGATGCGTTGAGCAGACCGCACCACCCTCTGGAAAGCCCTGCGGTCGCGGGAGGTGCAGATGAGCTTGATGCTGCTTTCCAATAAATATCAAGGGTCTTATTCTGGTGACATGATGATCGATGCTTGACTATCGTTTGACAAATAAAAATACACTTTTGTCCATAATAATCTCATCATGTAGGCCAGAGGCGTCATGCCCATAAGGGGCACAGGGGTACATGCCACTCAGATTTGTCAGGTAAAAAGAAAAAAACATACTTTTTTTATGTTGTTTCTCTGAAATATTCTCGCTCTTATCCATAATAACCTTATCATGTAGACTAGACAACCTGCACAACCTACACGCACTGTATCTGCGAGCCACTGGCTAGAGCACAGGTGTCATGACCAGAGTAAGCACATTTACTCTTTAACGCAACAGTTTCTGTTACAAAATTATCGGTAGAGTTAAAAATGTTTCCAATGAACTTTATATTTTTATTCAGTACATGAAAACTTAAGTGAAAAAAGTACATGTTGTGTGCATTAATTCATCTGCATATAATTTTTACAAGCAACAAGTGCATTTGGTGGAAACATCGACCTACCACTGGTGGGAAAATTAGCATATTTTGTTCATGCGGATTCTAGAATATTATGATACACATTCATCAAGACATCAGTGATAGTATTTCTATCTACCTTTATTTCCTTCTTTGTATGTTTCTTTCTTTCATACTTTCTCCCTTTTTACTTTTTCCTAACTTTTCTACACTCCTATCACCCCCTCTCCTTCTTTATTTCTTAGCACATATTCTAATATGCTAAAATACTTTTTTTTTAATACTTTAAAAATCTTGTCATAGGACCAAATTTCACAAAATATGGAATGTAGGTAAATGTCAACACTAATGCTCAAAATCACCTGCAATCATCTTCTCCTCATGAGCCACCCTATGGGACTCCCAATCATAGCCGGAAGTGACACAGCCTGGATTCAAACCAGGGACAGTAGTGACACCTCTTGCACATTCACTCCATATTTTGTATTTAGACTCATTACATCAGTCTTTAATGGTTTTGAGAATAAAATGTTGCTGCATTCAAATATGGCCGCACTGTATCTATAGATGCACATATGCTAATGCTAAAAATACTTTAAAATTCTTCTTCTCGTGAACTATAAGCTCCCGAGTGGCGCAGTGGTCTAAGGTGCTGCATCTCTGTGCAAGAGGTGTCACTACTGTCCCTGGTTTGAATCCAGGCTGTGTCACTTCCGGCTATGATTGGGAGTCCCATAGGGTGGCACACAATTGGCCCAGGTTTGCCCGGAGTAGGCCATCATTATAAATAAGAATATGTTCTTAACTGACTGGCCTAGTTAACTAAAGGTAAAACAAAATAAAGTCAAATTGACTCAAGATTTAGTATATAGACTTAATTAATTTAGCCTCAAATTAATTTGAGAATGATTGCTGTCTTCAAATTCAGCCAAGCTCCACCACTAGACACCTTTTCACACCGGGGGCTATAAGAACTGATGGACATGGGGCCATGAAATGTGTAAACCTTAAGTACATGTCATTAGAAGCTGTGTGAATAATAAGTCACTGCAACCTCAGATGGCAGGTGGGAGAGTGTATCGAAGTATTTTGCATTGCTAATGAGGAGTGTACCAAATAAGATTGAAATAAATAACAGATTTCAACTAAATAAAGTCACAGAATTCAAAGACGACCACAGTACACCAGTACACTAACGCTGAAAATATTTCACAAATCTTAAAATAAACAATTTGTAAACAAAATGATCCCCAGAATTGATATTTAAACTGAATACGTTAAGTAATGTGTTCATGCACACCACCAACTCAATCATCAACAGTAGTGGGCTTGATCACCAACAACGACGAGACAGGGAGGAGTCAGTGTGGTGTCAGGAAAACAACCTCTCACTCAACGTCAACAAAACAAAGGAGATGATTGTGGACTTCAGGAAACAGCAGAGGGAGCACCCTCCTATCCACATCGAAGGCACAGCAGTGGAGAAGGTGGAAAGTTTTAAGTTCCTGGGCTTACACATCACAGACAAACTGAAGTGGTCCACCCACGCAGACAGTGTGGTGAAGAAGATGCAACAGCGTCTCTTCAACCTCAGGAGGCTGAAAGAATTTGGCCAGTCAACCAAAACCCTGACAAACTTTTACAGATGTACAATCGAGAGCATCCTGTCGGGCTTAATCACAGCCTGATACTGCAACTGCACCGCCCTCAACCGCAAGGCAATCCATAGGGTGGTGCGGTCTGCACAACACATCACCTTGGGCAAACTACCTGCCCTCCATGACACCTACAGCACACAATGTCACAGGAAGGCCAAAAAGATTATCAAGGACAATAACCACCCAAGCCACTGCCTGTTCACATCGCTATCATCCAGAAGGTGAGGTCAGTACAGGTGCATCAAAGCTGGGACCGAGAGATTGAAAAACAGCTTCTATCTCAAGGCCATCAGACTGTTAAATAGCCATCACTAACTCAGAGAGGCTGCTGCCTATATTGAGACCCAATCACTGGACACTTTAACAAATGGATCACCAGTCACTTTAATTAAACAATGCCACTTTAAATAAAGCCACTTTAACAATGTTACATATCTTAACTTCTTGATGCTACCCATCCCTTAAGCGGGATAATTGTCATTAGCAACCACTGAAAAGCATAGCGCCACAGTCAAATAATATTACTAAAAAATAATATTCATGAAATCACAAGTGCAATATTGCAAAACATAGTTTAGCCTTTTGTTAATCCACCTGTTGTCTCATATTTTGAAATTATGCTTTACAGCGAAAGCAATCCAAGCATTAGTGTAAGTTTATCAATAGCATAACAAAACATTATGTGCACTAAGCATTTAGTAGCTAGGTCACGAAAATCAGAAAAGCAATCAAATTAATCATTTAGCTTTGATGATCTTCGGATGTTTTCACTCACGAGACTCCCAGTTACACAACAAATGTTCCGTTTGTTCCATAAAGATTATTTTTATATCCAAAATACCTCCGTTTGTTTGTCGCGTTATGTTCAGAAATCCACAGGAAAGAGCGGTCACGACAATGCAGACGAAAATTCCAAATAGTTTCCATAATGTCCACAGAAACATGTCAAATGTTTTTTATAATCAATCCTCAAGTTGTTTTTAAAATATATAATCGATAATATATCAAACGCAAATGTCTTTCACAGTAGGAGAGGGAAAAGCAATACCTATCCAAATTCTGTTGCGCGAGCAAAACTCATGTGACCACTTGACACGATGTTATCGTTCTGGCTCATTTAACCTTGAATATAGACTGATGGCAGCCTGTGGAAGCCATAGGAATTGCTTCTAGGGAGCTATTTTACAATATGACCTTTCTCTTATATTTCTAAGAGGATGGTCTCTAAAATTCTGGTAGTTTTTTCTATGGATTTTCTCCTACCATCTATTGTGTTATATTAACTGACATTATTTTAACATTTATATAAGCTTCAAAGTATTTTCTTTCCAATGGTACCAATTATATGCATATCCTGGCTCCAGGGCCTGAGCTACAGGCAGTTTACGTTGGGCACGTCATTCAGGCGGAAATGGAGAACAAAGGGGCCTAGCCCTAATTAAATAATGCCACTTTAATAATGTTTACATATCTTACATTACTCATATCATGTGTAGATACTGTATTTTATACCATCTACAGCACCTTGCCTATGCCGCAAGGCCATCGCTCATCCATATACTTATATGTACATATTCTCATTCACCCCTTTAGATTTGTGTCTATTAGGTAGTTGTTGGGGGATTGTTAGATAACTTGTTAGATTTGTGTGTATTAGGTAGTTGTTGGGGCATTGTTAGATTACTTGTTAGATATTAATGCACTGTTGGAACTAGAAGCACAAGCATTTCGCCACACTCACATTAACATCTGCTACCGTGTGTATGTGACCAATAAAATGTGATTTGATTTAAAGATAATTACCTGCTGCATTCAAAGATAACTTACCTACAGCACTAGACTAAACTTCACTTGAGTCATCTAAGTGGTATTGAGAGATAAACATTTTAATGCTTTCACTGATTGCACATAACGGAAGATAGTTTGTACATGATAGTGTGCTTGCTTTTTTATCCAACAGATCTTGTGTCCTTTCTGTCATCCTGTGAACCCTGTTCACTGCTGCTCACAGCTATGTTTTGACATTTTTATTTATATTTAAGGATCACGTACAAGTTTGTAATCAAGGCATATGAAAGTTTACATGTTCAAGAAGGTATTTCTGCAACATAAAAAAAACACCCTACTGTGAAGTAAGAAATTTGGTCAAATGCACAAGATCCTGAATCTGGTCAAAAAATATATCTCTTATAATGTTTATCTCTCTCTCTCTCTGTCTCTCAGCAGATCCATCCTTTGTTGTTGCAGGAGAGGAGGTCAGAGTCGTGTCAGGTTCGGCTTCTACGACGCACCATCAGCGTCCCTGTGGAAACCAACTTCCACAGCCCAGAGTTCCACAGCCAGCTGTCCACTGAGAGCGGTGAGAACACACATAGTTACACACACGCACAAACACACACACACCTACAAAACTCAGAGCTTGTTTTTTGTAATACTCTTTGACATCCACTAGAGGGTGAGCTTGCATTCCTCCTCAAATCAGCTCTGGTTTTATCCTCTGATGATAAGGGGAAAGAGATGGTTTGGAAAATCTGGTCTGAGATCAGGGATAATAAATGTTATATTGCTTTGTCTTTCAGATCATGCAATTGTTTTAGGCAAAGTTGTGTCTCTACATAGTTTCTCTTCTTTCTCTAAATTTGTTTTCTTTCCCTTTAAACAATCTATTTAAGGAGTAGTTCAGTATTTTACAACTTGATGTTAGATGGTTCCTCACCCTGAAAGTACTCTATAGGCCAGGGGAAATGTATTTTCAGCTTTATTTAAACAGTCATTACAAACTTCAGCTAACTTTAGCCAATGCTAGTTAAAAATCTGATAGAAGTGATGGGGGCATGTGAGTATGTTAAAGAAATATAAACTCAGCAAACTTAACATGTGTAAATATTTGTATGAACATAACAAGATTCAACAACTGAGACATAAACTGAACAAGTTCCACAGACATGTTACTAACAGAAATGGAACTATGTGTCCCTGAACAAAGTGGGGGTCAAAATCAAAAGTAAAAGTCAGAATCTGGTGTGGCCACCAGCTGCATTAAGCAGTGCATCTCCTCCTCATGGACTGCACCAGATTTGCCAGTTCTTGCTGTGAGATGTTACCCCACTCTTCCACAAAGGCACCTGCAAGTTCCCTGACATTTCTGAGGTGAATGGCCATAGCCCTCACCCTCCGGTCCAACAGGTCCCAGATGTGCTCAATGGGATTGAGATCCGGGCTCTTTGCTGGCCATGGCAGAACACTGACATTCCTGTCTTGCAGAAAATCACGCACAGAACGAGCAGTATGGCTGGTGGCATTGTCACGCTGATGGTCATGTCAGGATGAGCCTGCAGGAAGGGTAACACATCAGGGAGGAGGATGTCTTCCCTGTAACGCATAGCGTTGAGATTGCCTGCAATGACAACAAGCTTAGTCTGATGATGCTGTGACTCACCGCCCCAGACCATGACGGACCCTCCACCTCCAAATTGATCCCGCTCCAGAATACAGGCCTCGGTGTAACGCTCATTCCTTCGACGATAAACACGAATTCGACCATCACCCCTGGTGAGACAAAACCGCGACTTGTCAGTGAAGAGCACTTTTTGCCAGTCCTGTCTGGTCGAGTGATGGTGGGTTTGTGCCCATAGGCGACGTTGTTGCCGGTGATGTCTGGTGAGGACCTGCCTTACAACAGGCCTACAAGCCCTCAGTCAAGCCTCTCTCAGCCTATTGCGGACAGTCTGAGCACTGATAGAGGGATTGTGCATTCCTGGTGTAACTCGGGCAGTTGTTGTTGCCATCCTGTACCTGTCCCGTAGGTGTGATGTTCAGATGTACCAATCCTGTGCAGGTGTTGTTACACGTGGTCTGCCACTGCGAGGACGATCAGCTGTCCATCCTGTCTCCCTGTAGCGCTGTCTTAGGTGTCTCACAGTACGGACATTGCAATTTATTGCCCTGGCCACATCTGCAGTCCTCATGCCTCCTTGCAGCATGCCTAAGGCACGTTCACGCAGATGAGCAGGGACCCTTGGCATCTTTCTTTTGGTGTTTTTCAGAGTCAGTAGAAAGGCCTCTTTAGTGTCCTACGTTTCCATAACTGTGACCTTAATTGCCTACCTTCTGTAAGCTGTTAGTGTCTTAACGACCATTCCACAGGTGCATGTTCATTAATTGTTTATGGTTCATTGAATAAGCATTGGAAACAGTGTTTAAACCCTTTACAGTGAAGATCTGTGAAGTTATTTGGATTTTTACTAATAATCTTTGAAAGACAGTGTCCTGAAAAAGGGACGGTTTTTTGTTGTTGCTGAGTCTATGTCCAAATCACCTGAAATCATTTCCAGATTTGGTTTGATGTTTCTTTTTAAAGGTAGTTTGGCCATTAAAAAAAAACATGCTCACATGCCCCATCACTTGCACTGATGTTTAGCTAGCGGTTTAGCTATACTACTTACATGGTGAGGAACCATCTAACATAGAGTTGTAATATACAGTGGTTGCTCCACTAAAACTTTTGCGATTATGCTGTGCGACTTAGAGATAATTTGCGGTTTAGTACGGTACCCTGCGTCACCACTTCATTGCTCCAGACCAACGCAAGGGGGAGTTAGAGCACTGATTATGCTTTGGGGTCCTATTGTGTCTCTAACTGACAATGAATGGGCGACATAAACCTAAATAGAAACTGATAATTGTGCACAACTTCAGTATTACTTAATAAAACTGTTGTTACAGTAAGGTTTTTATTATTTTATTTTGTTAGGATTATTTTGGTTTTACTGTTGTACTGTAGGCCACTCTTGATCGGTCACGTTGTACAGCGCCTGAGTGAATTACACCTTTAAAGTATTTTTTTTTAGATTGACAGCCGAACACCCTGTTTTAACAAGGCATTTATCCTCTCTATGAAGCTGAGGAGAACATTGTCCTAAAATAAGCCCAACACTTTACCTTAACAATGCCTTGGGGATGTCTCTGTCTCAGAAAGTTTACGTCAGCAATGTCTGCACAGTGTCCCTTTAATTCACTAAGAGTATATCAACTTTGGCTCAACCCTCAATCAACTTTTTGTCAGAAATGTTGTCCCACCAAAAGTGTCTGAACAGTTTTGTGATAAAGTGTCAACACATGTTCATCTCA
The DNA here is from genome assembly GCF_057628025.1 of Oncorhynchus mykiss. Taxonomy (NCBI): domain Eukaryota; kingdom Metazoa; phylum Chordata; class Actinopteri; order Salmoniformes; family Salmonidae; genus Oncorhynchus; species Oncorhynchus mykiss. Next base: position 37,468,448 of record NC_143050.1, on the reverse strand, counting down.
CTCACTGTCTACCTCCCTTAAAAACGTTCAGAAACATTGTATAACATTGTAACAGCATCGGCCTAACTGATCAACGTTTTGATGGTATGCAATAGTAGCCACGCAGGCGAAGTATCTTTGGCTTGTACTACAATATGTAATCACATATGTGGTATACTGTTCTCTATATCAAAAGTACTGAGTTGTTTCTGAGTTGGTTGTCAGTATGTTACTGTTATCCCTCCAATCCCAGGCCTTATTGCAATGGGCGGTATGGTCATCAGCTTGGCACGGTTGTGTAAGTGTTTTGTGTGTGTTGTGAAAACCTTGTATGCTTACCCAGCAATTATGGGCACTGTCGTGTAGCACTGTCAGGTGCTCTACAACAATATCTTTGGTGGTGTCTGCAAATAGACACTTGTTTGCCCCCCTCTGACAATACAGGTAGGTAGTATGGACTATTAGAGAACTTAGAGTAGCCATTTAGTTGTTTGATGGTTTAGTTAGTTGCATTTTAGGAAAAAGACGAGGAACTCTAGCACTGGTAAGACAGCTCTCTCTCTCTCTCTCTCTCTCTCTCGCTCTCTCTCTCTCTCTCTCTCCTCATCTCTCTTTCTCTCTCTCTTTCTTTTTCTCTCTCACTTGCACTCTCTCTCTCTCTCTCTCTCTCTCCTCATCTCGTTCTCTCTCTCTCTCGCTCTCTCTCTCTCTCTCTCTCCTCATCTCTCTTTCTCTCTCTCTTTCTTTTTCTCTCTCACTTGCACTCTCTCTCTCTCTCTCTCTCTCTCCTCATCTCGTTCTCTCTCTCTTTCTTTTTCTCTCGCTTGCACTCTCTCTCTCTCTCTCTCTCTCTCTCTCTCTCTCTCACACACTGTCTCTCCCCCCTCATCTCTCTCTCTGTCTCTCTCTCTCTCTCTCTCTCTCTCTCTCTCACACACTGTCTCTCCCCCCTCATCTCTCTCTCTCTCTCTCTCCCACACACACTGTCTCTCCCCCCTCATCTCTCTCTCTCTCTCTCTCTTTCTCTCTCTCTCTCTCTCTCTCATCTCTCTTTCTCTCTCTCTTTCTTTTTCTCTCTCGCTTGCACTCTCTCTCTCTCTCTCTCACACACACTGTCTCTCCCCCCTCATCTCTCTCTCTCTCTCTCTCTCTCTCTCTCTCTCTCTCTCTCTCAAATTCAAATTCAAGCTGCTTTATTGGCATGAAAAACAATGTGTCAATATTGCCAAAGCAACAATGTATACAATATACATTGTAACAAAATTATAAATGATAGCAAATAATAATATAAAATGGTAGTAAATAATAATACAAAATTAAATACAAAAATAAATACAATAAAATGGTAACAGTCAATAGTAGGAATGTAATAAATATAAAATAAAATTATGGAAAATGAAACTATAACTAACTTATAACTAAATAACGGTCATCTTCTTCTTTATATCAGTACTACAACTACAATCATCATTACTACGACTACTACTACCATCACCAAACTGTTATCACTACCATTACCACCCATATTTGGGATGATAAACATTAATAATTATAGTAATAATGGTAATAATAATAATAAGTAAGTTACTGTTTACTATGCAGATGTTATTATTCAGTGTCCCTCAGGCTATGGCAGGAAAATACATATTTGGCTGCAAGAGGAGCCATTGCTCCTTCGCCCATGAGTATTCTTAGTTTTTCCTCTGGGTTCAATTTGTAAAAATTTGGAATATATGTAGTCATTTCTGTGAATAATGAATCTCTTTGTGAGGAATATTTATCACAGTAAAGGAGAAAGTGCATCTCTGTCTCTACCTCCCCTGTCATGCAGTGACCACATACACGCTCCTCTTTGGGTAGCCATGTCTTTTTATGTCTGCCGGTTTCTATTGCCAATCGGTGGTCACTCAGCCTGTACTTGGTAAGGATCTGTCTCTGCTTCGTATCTCTGACAGAGTAGAGATAATCCGCCAATTCATATTCTCTGTTTAGGGTCAGATAGCAATTTAGTCGGCTTTGGGATTTTGTTTCGTTTTTCCAGTATTGTAAATATGATTCCTTTGATTGGTTCATGATTTTGCTTATTGGAATTCTTTCTTTTGAAGCAGTGCTGGTGTTACAGTGCGTGAATGAGGACCCAAAAGCGAATTAACTTAAACAGAGCTTCTTTAATTACCAAACATAGGTAGGCTCAGACGGACCGGCAGATTCCGACAGGACAAGACAAGGTTACAGCAAACATGACGACAGTCTGGTTCAGGCATGAAACACAACAAACAAGAATCCGACAAGGACAGGAGCAGAAACAGAGAGAGATATAGGGACCTAATCAGAGGGAAAAAGGGAACAGGTGGGAAAAGGGGTGACGAGGTGGTTAGGAGGAGACAAGGCACAGCTGGGGGAAAGAGGGGGAGAAAAGGTAACCTAACAACGACCAGCAGAGGGAGACAGGGTGAAGGGAAAGGACAGAGACAAGACACAACATGACAGTACATGACAGTACCCCCCCACTCACCGAGCGCCTCCTGGCGCACTCGAGGAGGAAACCTGGCGGCAACGGAGGAAATCCTCGATCAGCGCACGGTCCAGCACGTCCCGAGAGGGAACCCAACTCCTCTCCTCAGGACCGTACCCCTCCCAATCTACGAGGTACTGGTGACCACGGCCCCGAGGACGCATGTCCAAAATTCTACGGACCCTGTAGATGGGTGCGCCCTCGACAAGGATGGGGGGGGGGGGAAGACGAGCGGGGGCGCGAAGGACGGGCTTGATGCAGGAGACATGGAAGACCGGGTGGACGCGACGAAGGTATCGCGGAAGAAGAAGTCGAACTGCGACAGGATTAATGACCCGAGAAATACGGAACGGACCAATGAACCGCGGGGTCAACTTGCGAGAAGCCGTCTTAAGGGGAAGGTTCTGAGTGGAGAGCCAAACTCTCTGACCGCGACAATATCTAGGACTCTTAGTTCTACGCTTATTAGCAGCCCTCACAGTCTGCGTCCTATAACGGCAAAGTGCAGACCTGACCCTCTTCCAGGTGCGCTCGCAACGTTGGACAAAAGCCTGAGCGGAGGGGACGCTGGACTCGGCGAACTGAGATGAGAACAGCGGAGGCTGGTACCCGAGGCTACTCTGAAAAGGAGATAGCCCGGTCACAGACGAAGGAAGCGAGTTGTGGGCGTATTCTGCCCAGGGGAGCTGTTCTGACCAAGACGCAGGGTTGCGAAAAGAAAGACTGCGTAAGATGCGACCAATAGTCTGATTGGCCCGTTCTGCTTGACCGTTAGACTGGGGGTGAAAGCCGGAAGAGAGACTGACGGAAGCCCCAATCAAACGGCAAAACTCCCTCCAAAATTGAGACGTGAATTGCGGACCTCTGTCCGAAACGACGTCTGACGGAAGGCCATGAATTCTGAAAACATTCTCGATGATGATTTGTGCCGTCTCTTTAGCAGAAGGAAGCTTAGCAAGGGGAATGAAATGAGCCGCCTTAGAGAACCTATCGACAACCGTAAGAATAACAGTCTTCCCCGCTGACGAAGGCAGTCCGGTGACAAAATCTAAGGCGATGTGAGACCACGGTCGAGAGGGAATAGGAAGCGGCCTGAGACGGCCGGCAGGAGGGGAGTTACCGGACTTAGTCTGCGCGCAGACCGAACAAGCAGCCACGAAACGACGCGTGTCATGCTCCCGGGTGGGCCACCAAAAACGCTGGCGAATGGAAGCAAGCGTACCCCGAACGCCAGGGTGGCCGGCTAACTTGGCAGAGTGAGCCCACTGAAGAACGGCCAGACGAGTAGGAACGGGAACGAAAAGAAGGTTCCTAGGACAAGCGCGCGGCGACGGAGTGTGAGTGAGCGCTTGCTTTACCTGCCTCTCAATTCCCCAGACAGTCAACCCGACAACACGCCCCTCAGGGAGAATCCCCTCGGGGTCAGTGGAGGCTACTGAAGAACTGAAGAGACGAGACAAAGCATCAGGCTTGGTGTTCTTAGAGCCCGGACGATAAGAAATCACGAACTCGAAACGAGCGAAAAACAGCGCCCAACGCGCCTGACGCGCATTAAGTCGTTTGGCAGAACGGATGTACTCAAGGTTCCTATGGTCAGTCCAAACGACAAAAGGAACGGTCGCCCCCTCCAACCACTGTCGCCATTCGCCTAGGGCTAACCGGATGGCGAGCAGTTCGCGGTTACCCACATCATAGTTACGTTCCGACGGCGACAGGCGATGAGAAAAATACGCGCATGGGTGGACCTTGTCGTCAGAGAGGGAGCGCTGAGAAAGAATGGCTCCCACGCCCACCTCTGACGCGTCAACCTCGACAACGAACTGTCTAGAGACGTCAGGTGTAACAAGGATAGGAGCGGATGTAAAACGATTCTTGAGGAGATCAAAAGCTCCCTGGGCGGAAACGGACCACTTAAAGCACGTCTTGACAGAAGTAAGGGCTGTGAGAGGAGCTGCCACCTGACCGAAATTACGGATGAAACGACGATAGAAGTTTGCGAAGCCGAGAAAGCGCTGCAGCTCGACGCGTGACTTAGGGACGGGCCAATCAATGACAGCTTGGACCTTAGCGGGATCCATCTTAATGCCTTCAGCGGAAATAACAGAACCGAGAAATGTGACGGAGGGGGCATGAAAAGTGCACTTCTCAGCCTTCACAAAAAGACAATTCTCTAAAAGGCGCTGGAGGACACGTCGAACGTGCTGAACATGAATCTGGAGTGACGGTGAAAAAATCAGGATATCGTCAAGGTAAACGAAAACAAAGATGTTCAGCATGTCTCTCAGGACATCATTGACTAATGCCTGAAAGACAGCTGGAGCGTTAGCGAGGCCGAAAGGAAGAACCCGGTATTCAAAGTGCCCTAACGGAGTGTTAAACGCCGTCTTCCACTCGTCCCCCTCCCTGATGCGCACGAGATGGTAAGCGTTACGAAGGTCCAACTTAGTGAAAAACCTGGCTCCCTGCAGGATCTCGAAGGCTGAAGACATAAGAGGAAGCGGATAACGATTCTTCACTGTTATGTCATTCAGCCCTCGATAATCTATGCAGGGGCGCAGAGACCCGTCCCTCTTCTTGACAAAAAAAAACCCCGCTCCGGCGGGAGAGGAGGAGGGGACTATGGTACCGGCGTCAAGAGCTACAGACAAATAATCTTCGAGAGCCTTACGTTCGGGAGCCGACAGAGAGTATAGTCTACCCCGGGGGGGGGTGGTTCCCGGAAGGAGATCAATACTACAATCATACGACCGGTGTGGAGGAAGAGAGGTGGCCCTGGACCGACTGAACACCGTGCGCAGATCGTGATATTCCTCCGGCACCCCTGTCAAATCACCAGGCTCCTCCTGTGAAGAAGAGACAGAGGAAACAGGAGGGATAGCAGACATTAAACATTTCACATGACAAGAGACGTTCCAGGAGAGGATAGAATTACTAGACCAATTAATGGAAGGATTATGACAAACTAGCCAGGGATGGCCCAAAACAACAGGTGTAAAAGGTGAACGAAAAATTAAAAAAGAAATGGTTTCACTATGATTACCAGAAACAGTGAGGGTTAAAGGTAGCGTCTCACGCTGAATCCTGGGGAGAGGACTACCATCCAGGGCGAACAAGGCCGTGGGCTCCTTTAACTCTCTGAGAGGAATGTCATGTTCCCGAGCCCAGGTCTCGTCCATAAAACAGCCCTCCGCCCCAGAGTCTATTAAGGCACTGCAGGAAGCTGACGAACCGGTCCAGCGTAGATGGACCGACAAGGTAGTGCAGGATCTTGAAGGAGAGACAGGAGTAGTAGCGCTCACCAGTAGCCCTCCGCTTACTGATGAGCTCTGGCCTTTTACTGGACATGAAGTGACAAAATGACCAGCGGAACCGCAATAGAGACAGAGGCGGTTGGTGATTCTCCGTTCCCTCTCCTTAGTCGAGATGCGGATACCTCCCAGCTGCATGGGCTCAGCACCCGAGCCGACAGAGGAAGATGGTAGTGATGCGGAGAGAGGGGCAACGGAGAACGCGAGCTCCTTTCCACGAGCTCGGTGACGAAGATCAACCCGTCGCTCAATGCGGATAGCGAGTTCAATCAAGGAATCCACGCTGGAAGGAACCTCCCGGGAGAGAATCTCATCCTTTACCTCTGCGCGGAGACCCTCCAGAAAACGAGCGAGCAAAGCCGGCTCGTTCCAGCCACTGGAGGCAGCAAGAGTGCGAAACTCAATAGAGTAGTCTGTTATGGATCGATTACCTTGACATAGGGAAGACAGGGCCCTGGAAGCCTCCTCCCCAAAAACAGATCGATCAAAAACCCGTATCATCTCCTCCTTAAAGTCCTGATACTGGTTAGTACACTCAGCCCTTGCCTCCCAGATTGCCGTGCCCCACTCACGAGCCCGTCCAATAAGGAGAGATATGACGTAGGCGACACGAGCAGTGCTCCTGGAGAAAGTGTAGGGCTGGAGAGAAAACACAATATCACACTGGGTGAGGAACGAGCGGCATTCAGTGGGCTCCCCAGAGTAACACGGCGGGTTATTGATTCTGGGCTCCGGAGATTCGAAAGCCCTGGAAGTGGCCGGTGGATCGAGGCGGAGATGGTGAACCTGTTCTGTGAGGTTGGAGACTTGGGTGGCCAGGGTCTCAACGGCATGTCGAGCAGCAGACAATTCCTGCTCGTGTCTGCCTAGCATCGCTCCCTGGATCCCGACGGCTGAGTGGAGAGGATCCGAAGTCGCTGGGTCAATTCTTGGTCGGATTCTTCTGTTACGGTGCGTGAATGAGGACCCAAAAGCGAATTAACTTAAACAGAGCTGCTTTAATTACCAAACATAGGTAGGCTCAGACGGACCGGCAGATTCCGACAGGACAAGACAAGGTTACAGCAAACATGACGACAGTCTGGTTCAGGCATGAAACACAACAAACAAGAATCCGACAAGGACAGGAGCAGAAACAGAGAGAGATATAGGGACCTAATCAGAGGGAAAAAGGGAACAGGTGGGAAAAGGGGTGACGAGGTGGTTAGGAGGAGACAAGGCACAGCTGGGGGAAAGAGGGGGAGAAAAGGTAACCTAACAACGACCAGCAGAGGGAGACAGGGTGAAGGGAAAGGACAGAAACAAGACACAACATGACAGTACATGACAGCTGGTGTCAGCTTGGTTGGTGAGGTCCAACACCAGCTGACTGAGAGGGCTCGTTTCTGGGCTCAGCTCTTGGGCTTGAAGTGCTTTAAATTGAAGACTCAAATTTGGACTTGAATTTAGATGTAGCCAAAATTTTAATGATCTTTTCTGTATTTTCATTATTACTGGAAAACGGCCCAATTCTGCCCTACATGCATTAGTTGGTGTATTTCTCTGGACTTGTAGAATTTTCCGACAGAATTCTGCATGTAGGGCTTCAATTGGATGTTTGTCCCACATTTTAAAATCCAGTTTATTGAGTGGCCCCCAAACCTCACTTCCATAAAGTGCTATTGGTAGGATTACACTGTCAAATATTTTAGTCCAAATTCTAATTGGGATGTTGATTTTGAATAATTTCATTTTTATTGCATACATTGCTCTGCGGGCTTTTTCTTTGAGTGCCTTCACTGCCATATTAAAGTTTCCCGATGCAGATATGGTCAGACCAAGGTAGGTGTACATTTTTGTGTGTTCAATTAAGGTGTTGTTCAGGGTGAATTTACATTTGTGTTTCTGACATCTGTTTTTTTTTTTGGAAAATCATGATTTTAGTTTTTTGGAAATTTACTGCCAGGGCCCAATTATGGCAATATTGCTCCAGAATATGAATGTTTTTTTGAAGACCTTCTTTGGTTGGTGATAGAAGTACCAAGTCATCAGCATATAGCAGGTATTTCACCTCTGTGTCAAATAGTGTGAGTCCTGGGGCTGGAGATTGGTCCAACATGTCTGCTAATTCATTGATATAAATGTTGAAAAGATTTGGACTCAAATTGCAGCCTTGTCTCACACCTCGACATTGTGAAAAAAATTCTGTTTTTGATTTTTATTGCACACTTGTTTTCTTTGTACATACATTTTATTAAGTCATACACCTTACCACCAAGCCCACTTTGTAGAATAGCCCTTCGTGCCAAATCGAATCAAATGCTTTTTTAAAGTCAATAAAGCAAGCAAAGATTTTGCCCTCTTTTTTTTGGTGGACGTGTTTATTAATTAGTGTGTGTAAGGTGTATATATGGTCAGTGCAATGGTTAGGGAGAAAGCCAATTTGACATTTACTTATTACATTTTTTTCTTGAAGAAAGGTTTGAATTCTTGAATTCAAAATGCTACAGAAAATCTTTCCCAAGTTACTGTTGACGCAAATTCCCCTGTAATTATTGGGGTCTGATTTGTCTCCACTTTTGTGGATAGGGGAGATGAGCCCCTGGTTCCAGACATCAGAGAAGCAGCCAGAAGTTAAAACCATGTTGAACAATTTAAGCACAGCATTTTGCAACTCAGGTGTGCTGTTTTTCAGCATTTCATTTCTGATGTTGTCTACACCACAAGCCTTTTTTGATTTAATAGATTTTAGCTTTTCATTTAGTTCTTGTTGGGTTATTGGGTAATCTAATGGATTTTGGTTGTTTTTAATGACTGATTCCAGGATGTTCAATTTTTCTTTAATTTCTAATTGGTTCTGTTGTAAGTCTTTTTGTGGGATGTTTTTGTATAGATTATCAAAGTAAGTTTTCCAAATTCCTACATCTTGTATGGCTAATTCTTGTGGCTTTGTTGTGCTTAAATTATTCCACATGTCCCAGAACTGATTTTGGTCAATTGCGTTTTCAATTTCATCAAGTGTCTTGTTGGTATAATTCAATTTCTTGCATTTCAGTGTTTGTTTATACTGTTTCAGAGTTTCAAAGTATTCATATCGTAGCTCTGGGTTGTTTTGCTGCTTATGTTTTTTGTTTGACATTTGTCTTAGGTGTTTTCTAATTGTTTTACATTCATTATCAAACCATTTGTCAGAAACATTTTGATTTTTGCTTCTGATGTTGCATTGCTTTGTTTTTCTCAAATTTGCTTTCGATGCTGCTTTTTGGAATATGCAGTTGTTTTGAGTAGCCAAATTGACACCATCTTTATTGTTTTGGTACTGTGAGTTATTGAAAAACTGTATAGAGTTCATAATTTCATTTGAGTTCAATGTTTCAATGAATGTCTCTGCACTGTTTGGAGCCCATCTGAACGATTGGTGTATGTTGTAAAGTTTATTGGGCTGTTTTTTTGAATGAATATTGCCGGTTAATTTCTTCAGAAACACGTTGATCTGACTGTGATCTGACAATGGTGTCTGTGGTCTGACAGTGAATGCACTAATGGAGGAGGGGTCAATGTCAGTGATGGCATAATCGACTACACTTGTCCCAAGAGCTGAGCAGTAAGTAAACTGACCTAAAGAGTCCCCTCTGATTCTACCATTAAGCATGTACAGGCCTAAGGCTCGACAGAGATGTACTAACTCTTTTCCATTTTTGTTCAGTATTTGGTCAGGACTGTTTCTATTATTTATAATAGGGCTACTGTACAAGGAGGGGTGTCCAAATATGTGGTGGTTACCTCCCGCATCAGTGTAGTCAGGCTCAGAACCTGTTCTTGCATTGAAATCTCCACAAAGAAGCACTTTACCCTGCGCCTGAAATGTAATGATTTCTGTCTGGAGATTGTCAAAAAACTGATCATCATAATATGATGAATCTGAAGGAGGAGCATAAGCTGCACATATGTATACATCATTGTCACAATAGATTGTACCTTTGTTAAGTTTTAGCCAAATGTGAGTGGTACCTTTTTTCATTTCATTCAGTGCTAAGTCCTGCTTATGCCAAATTATGATTCCACCTGAGTCTCGGCCCCGTTTAACATTTTTATGTTTGATTGATGGTAGTAAACTTTCTCTATAGCCTGAGGGACACTGAGTATCTATGTCTCCACGACACCATGTTTCCAGTAGGATTATGATGTCCTGTCCCTTGATGTTTTTAATCAATTCTGGATTTGTTGTTTTATAACCACAATGTGAAGAGTATAAGCCCTGGATATTCCAAGAGCTGATAGTTAATGATCTCATTTATAATAAGTGATATTCACTGGTTTGAGTAAAGTACATCGAAAAAAAATATATAAAAAAAATACTATATATATATACACATATACATATACACATATATATATATACATATATACATAATATATATACACATACACATACACACATACATACATACATACATACATACATACACACACACACACACACACACACATACATACAATATACATACACACACATACACATACATATATATATATATATATATATATATATATATATATATATATATATATATATATACATGCACATACACATATACACACATACATACAAACATACACACACACGCGCACACACACACACACACACACACACACACACACACACACCATTACATATAATAATTATTATAATACCGGTGTCAATACATTTAGGAATATTTGTAAACAAATTAATAAGAATGGAATAAGATTGCACTGTACTTATTTTATGTGCAATCTGCAACCCTGTGTGTTTGTGTGTGTGTGTGTGCGTGTGCGTGCCCGTGTGTGAATTAAAGGGACTGTCTAGCTCAGTAGTCTGCATATTAGTTGCAGTAGTTGGCGCACCTCTCCTATCTCTGATTGTTCTAGGGGTCTTCTGCCAGAGGTTACCTCAGCATATGTAGGCTGACGATCTGACTGATACATGGTGTGGACTGCATCATGTGGTCTACTTCCCTGAAGGGCAGTGTTCTGACCGACCCTGGAGTAGTGGTCAGAGCTGTGTTGTGATGGGCTGGGTCTAGTAGAGCTGTGTTGTGATGGGACAGGTCTAGTAGAGCTGTGTTGTGATGGGCCGGGTCTAGTAGAGCTGTGTTGTGATGGGCCGGGTCTAGTAGAGCTGTGTTGTGATGGGCCAGGTCTAGTAGAGCTGTGTTGTGATGGGCCAGGTCTAGTAGAGCTGTGTTGGGATGGGCTGGGTCTAGTAGAGCTGTGTTGTGATGGGCCGGGTCTAGTAGAGCTGTGTTGTGATGGGCCAGGTCTAGTAGAGCTGTGCTGTGTTGGGCCTGGTCTAGTAGAGCTGTGCTGTAATAAGCCATGTCTGGCTCTTTTCTCCTCGGGATGGTGGAGGTACTGTTGTTTCAGAAGGTGGGGCGGGGGACCTTTGTTGCTGGGGTGATGGGTGTGTGGGTCCCTGCCAAGTGTTGCATCTTTTAGGTCCTTGGCAAAGGTTCTGATACTGTCCTGATCAAGATGTATATTATCATATAAGTGTTGACATGTCAGAGTGGGGTGGTGAGCCGTTCTGACGTTGAGCAGTGAGGCACAGTCCACAGTGATCTGTTGATTTATTTTGTCGATCAACTTTCCTGGGAAGTCTTTTCTTGGTAGGAGGGTGGACACAACTATATTGGTTGTTGGGAACATAGCCTGTGCCCGTTCTGCCACTCTTCTCACTGCCCCAGATACATTTTCACCTTTGGCATGAAGGTCGTTTGTGCCAGTGTGGATGATGATGTTGTCAGGGGTGTCTATCCTGGTCTGACTGAGTAGCTGCATTGCACTCTCAGTTGTAGGACACCAGAACTTATACACCTGCTGTCTAGGGAATAATCTTTCCTGGACTAAGAACTTCCCATTTGAATCAATTAGGATTGCAGTTGTGGGTGATTGTCTGGGTGGAGCAGACTGGGAGGCTGGTATTCTGACCTGGGCTGGAGCAGACTGGGAGGCTGGTAGGTTAACCTGGGCTGGAGCAGACTGGGAGGCTGGTATTCTGACCTGGGCTGGAGCAGACTGGGAGGCTGGTAGGTTGACCTGGGCTGGAGCAGACTGAGAGGCTGGTAGGTTGACCTGGGTTGGAGCAGACTGGTAGGCTGGTGCAGTGTCATCCGGCTGTGTAGTGGAGGCCATGCTGGTCTCAGGTTCTGCTTGTGTTGTACCAAGCTGGTGGACATGTTCTCTAGATGCAGAGGACACAATGACTCTCTGCCGGTTGAGGGTGTCAATGTACCTCTCTTTTTGTTCGAGCTCCTTTCTTGTTGTGCTCAGATGGTCTCTGAGGTCATAATTTGTCTGACTCAGCTTGTCCATTCTGCTTTCTAATTTAGCTATAGATGTTCTGCTCTCCTCCCTGAACTGTTTCATCTCTTCTTTGAGTTTCTGGACAGTGTCCTCCTCTTGAAGCTTGTTCTCTCTGAGTTCTATGACCTCTGCTTCGACTAGAGAGAGGGTGTTGTGGAAACGTTGCATAGCAGGTGTTCTTATTGAAATTGACATGTCCTTGACTCTGTCTGCTGCAGGTGAGGTAGGTAAAGGGACATTGAGGGCTTCCTGCTGGGTCACAGAGACTATTGGGGTCTGCTTTTCTCCATCTCCCTCCTTGACTTTTTCCTCATTTTCTGAGATGATGTCAGCGTCTGCTTTTAGGGTAGCAAACCTATTCTCAAAAGCCTGGAGGCTTGAATCATTATCCTTGTATCAATACAGTTCCATTATTATATAAGTTTACTGTTTGATATGTGTTGCTCTGGTCAGCTTCTTCAAAAATGCTGATCTGACATCCTTGGCTGATGCCCCTCTTTTTTGAGAAAGGGAAATGGTTGCAAATAACCTTTTTCCATATGTTCCCTCGATTGGTATTAAAGATTAAATTTGCTCTTGTTTTGTAACTGGTAAGATCTGCAAACAGGCATTCATGGTTCTGTCCCATCAACAAACCTTTGAAACTTTTCTTAGCTTTCTCTGTTTGGATGTCTGGTGGGTAAACAATTTCCATAGCAACGCTGGTGATGTTGGCTACAATGTTGCAATAGAAGTGCTGTTTCTTGTATTATGGTCTCTTGTTTCTTCAGAGGACTGTTTCACTTTGTTGTCCTGTTTGCTTTTCCTTTTTTCTTCTGTCCTTATTTTGCCTTCCTTTCTTCCTTTCTTCTGTTAACTAGATCTTTTTTGTTGTTGTTATTCTTTGTAAGCTAGCTAGCTTCTTCCAGGAGAGTCCCTAGCAACTGCTTAGCAACATGTAAACAATTCAGCTAGCAATTCAGCTAGCTAAGATAACTGTACAATTTTATGAAAAATAGTTACTTTTTCAAAAGCCTGTCTTTTTGGTTTGTTGTTTGTTTTGTCTTCTATTGAGTCTTGCAGTTTTCTTTAGATTTTTTCGATGTACTTCACTCTAAAAAAACATTTAAATCTCAATATATACAGGAGCTCATTTTTCAGCAGCTGATCAATCTCTCTCTCTCTCTCTCTCTCCTCATCTCTTTCTCTCTCTCTTTCTTTTTCTCTCTCGCTTGCACTCTCTCTCTCTCTCTCTCTCTCTCTCTCTCTCTCCCCCCTCATCTCTCTCTCTCTCTCCCACACACACTGTCTCTCCCCCCTCATCTCTCTCTCTCTCTCTCTCTCTCTCACACACACTCTCTCTCTCTCTCTCTCTCTCTCTCTCTCTCTCTCCCCCCTCATCTCTCTCTCTCTCTCCCACACACACTGTCTCTCCCCCCTCATCTCTCTCTCTCTCTCTCTCAATTCAATTCAATTCAAGGGCTTTATTGGCATGGGAAACATGTGTTAACATTGCCAAAGCAAGTGAGGTAGACAACATACAAAGTTAATATATAAAGTGAAAAACAACAAAAATTAACAGTAAACATTACACATACAGAGGTTTCAAAACAGTAAAGACATTACAAATGTCATATTATATAGATATACACAGTGTTTTAACAATGTACAAATGGTTAAAGGACACAAGATAAAATAAATAAGCATAAATATGGGTTGTATTTACAATGGTGTGTGTTCTTCACTGGTTGCCCTTTTCTCGTGGCAACAGGTCACAAATCTTGCTGCTGTGATGGCACACTGTGGAATTTCACCCAGTAGATATGGGAGTTTTTCAAATTTGGATTTGTTTTCGAATTCTTTGTGGATCTGTGTAATCTGAGGGAAATATGTCTCTCTAATATGGTCATACATTGGGCAGGAGGTTAGGAAGTGCAGCTCAGTTTCCACCTCATTTTGTGGGCAGTGAGCACATAGCCTGTCTTCTCTTGAGAGCCATGTCTGCCTACGGCGGCCTTTCTCAATAGCAAGGCTATGCTCACTGAGTCTGTACATAGTCAAAGCTTTCCTTAGTTTTGGGTCAGTCACAGTGGTCAGGTATTCTGCCGCTGTGTACTCTCTGTTTAGGGCCAAATAGCATTCTAGTTTGCTCTGTTTTTTTGTTAATTCTTTCCAATGTGTCAAGTAATTATCTTTTTGTTTTCTCATGATTTGGTTGGGTCTAATTGTGCTGTTGTCCTGGGGCTCTGTAGGGTGCGTTTGTGTTTGTGAACAGAGCCCCAGGACCAGCTTGCTTAGGGGACTCTTCTCCAGGTTCATCTCTCTGTAGGTGATGGCTTTGTTATGGAAGGTTTGTGAATCACTTCCTTTTAGGTGGTTGTAGAATTTAACGGCTCTTTTCTGGATTTTGATAATTAGTGGGTATCGGCCTAATTCTGCTCTGCATGCATTATTTGGTGTTCTACGTTGTACACGGAGGATATTTTTGCAGAATTCTGCGTGCAGAGTCTCAATTTGGTGTTTGTCCCATTTTGTGAAGTCTTGGTTGGTGAGCGGACCCCAGACCTCACAACCATAAAGGGCAATGGGCTCTATGACTGATTCAAGTATTTTTAGCCAAATCCTAATTGGTATGTTGAAATTTATGTTTCTTTTAATGGCATAGAATGCCCTTCTTGCCTTGTCTCTCAGATCGTTCACAGCTTTGTGGAAGTTACCTGTGGCGCTGATGTTTAGGCCAAGGTATGTATAGTTTTTTGTGTGCTCTAGGGCAACAGTGTCTAGATGGAATTTGTGTTTGTGGTCCTGGTGACTCTCTCTCTCTCTCTCCCCCCTCATCTCTCTCTCTCTCCCACACACACTGTCTCTCCCCCCTCATCTCTCTCTCTCTCTCTCTCTCTCCCCCCTCATCTCTCTCTCTCTCTCTCTCTCCCCCCTCATCTCTCTCTCTCTCCCACACACACTGTCTCTCCCCCCTCATCTCTCTCTCCCACACACACTGTCTCTCCCCCCTCATCTCTCTCTCTCTCTCTCTCTCTCTCTCCCCCCTCATCTCTCTCCCACACACACTGTCTCTCCCCCTCATCTCTCTCTCTCTCTCTCCACCCCCTCATCTCTCGCTCTCTCTCCCACACACACTCTCTCTCCCTCCTCATCTCTCTCCCACACACACTGTCTCTCCCCCCTCATCTCTCTCTCTATCTCCACCCCCTCATCTCTCTCTCTCTCTCCCACACACACTCTCTCTCCCCCCTCATCTCTCTCTCTCTCCCACACACACTGTCTCTCCCCCTCATCTCTCTCTCTCTCTCTCTCTCTCTCTCTCTCTCTCTCTCTCTCTCTCTCTCTCTCACACACACTGTGTGCTCATTTTTCAGCAGCTGATCAATCTCTCTCTCTCGCTCTCTCTCCTCATCTCTTTCTCTCTCTCTTTCTTTTTCTCTCCCGCTTGCACTCTCTCTCTCTCTCTCTCTCTCTCTCTCTCTCTCCCCCTTCATCTCTCTCTCTCTCTCCCACACACACTGTCTCTCCCCCCTCATCTCTCTCACTCTCTCTCTCTCTCTCTCTCTCTCTCTCTCTCTCTCACACACACTGTCTCTCCCCCCTCATCTCTCTCTCTCTCTCTCTCTCTCTCTCTCTCTCTCTCCCACACACACTGTCTCTCCCCCCTCATCTCTCTCAAATTCAAGCTGCTTTATTGGCATGAAAAACATTGTGTCAATATTGCCAAAGCAACAATGTATACAATATACATTGTAACAAAATTGTAAATTATAGCAAATAATAATATAAAATGGTAGTAAATAATAATACAAAATTAAATACAAAAATAATAACAATACAATGGTAACAGTCTACAGTAAACATTAATAATTATAGTAATAACAATAATAGTAATAATAAGTAAGTTACTGTTTACTATGCAGATGTTATTATTCAGTGTCCCTCAGGCTATGGCAGGAAAATACATATTTGGCTGCAAGAGGAGCCATTGCTCCTTCGCCCATGAGTATTCTTAGTTTTTCCTCTGGGTTCAATTTGTAAAAATTTGGAATATATGTAGTCATTTCTGTGAATAATGAATCTCTTTGTGAGGAATATTTATCACAGTAAAGGAGAAAGTGCATCTCTGTCTCTACCTCCCCTGTCATGCAGTGACCACATACACGCTCCTCTTTGGGTAGCCATGTCTTTTTATGTCTGCCGGTTTCTATTGCCAATCGGTGGTCACTCAGCCTGTACTTGGTAAGGATCTGTCTCTGCTTCGTATCTCTGACAGAGTAGAGATAATCAGCCAATTCATATTCTCTGTTTAGGGTCAGATAGCAATTTAGTCGGCTTTGGGATTTTGTTTCGTTTTTCCAGTATTGTAAATATGATTCCTTTGATTGGTTCATAATTTTGCTTATTGGAATTCTTTCTTTTGAAGCAGTGCTGGCGTCAGCTTGGTTGGTGAGGTCCAACACCAGCTGACTGAGAGGGCTCGTTTCTGGGCTCAGCTCTTGGGCTTGAAGTGCTTTAAATTGCAGACTCGAATTTGGACTTGAATTTAGATGTAGCCAAAATTTTAATGATCTTTTCTGTATTTTCATTATTACTGGAAAACGGCCCAATTCTGCCCTACATGCATTAGTTGGTGTGTTTCTCTGGACTTGTAGAATTTTCCGACAGAATTCTGCATGTAGGGCTTCAATTGGATGTTTGTCCCACATTTTAAAATCCAGTTTATTGAGTGGCCCCCAAACCTCACTTCCATAAAGTGCTATTGGTAGGATTACACTGTCAAATATTTTAGTCCAAATTCTAATTGGGATGTTGATTTTGAATAATTTCATTTTTATTGCATACATTGCTCTGCGGGCTTTTTCTTTGAGTGCCTTCACTGCCATATTAAAGTTTCCCGATGCAGATATGGTCAGACCAAGGTAGGTGTAATTTTTTGTGTGTTCAATTAAGGTGTTGTTCAGGGTGAATTTACATTTGTGTTTCTGACATCTGGGTTTTTTTTGGAAAATCATGATTTTAGTTTTTTGGAAATTTACTGCCAGGGCCCAATTATGGCAATATTGCTCCAGAATATTAATGTTTTGTTGAAGACCTTCTTTGGTTGGTGATAGAAGTACCAAGTCATCAGCATATAGCAGGTATTTCACCTCTGTGTCAAATAGTGTGAGTCCTGGGGCTGGAGATTGGTCCAACATGTCTGCTAATTCATTGATATAAATGTTGAAAAGATTTGGACTCAAATTGCAGCCTTGTCTCACACCTCGACATTGTGAAAAAAATTCTGTTCTTTGGTTTTTGATTTTTATTGCACACTTGTTTTCTGTGTACATACATTTTATTAAGTCATACACCTTACCACCAAGCCCACTTTGTAGAATTTTGTAGAATAGCCCTTCGTGCCAAATCGAATCAAATGCTTTTTTAAAGTCAATAAAGCAAGCAAAGATTTTGCCCTCTTTTTTTTGGTGGACGTGTTTATTAATTAGTGTGTGTAAGGTGTATATATGGTCAGTAGTGCGATGGTTAGGGAGAAAGCCAATTTGACATTTACTTATTACATTTTTTTCTTGAAGAAAGGTTTGAATTCTTGAATTCAAAATGCTACAGAAAATCTTTCCCAAGTTACTGTTGACGCAAATTCCCCTGTAATTATTGGGGTCTGATTTGTCTCCACTTTTGTGGATAGGGGAGATGAGCCCCTGGTTCCAGACATCAGGGAAGCAGCCAGAAGTTAAAACCATGTTGAACAATTTAAGCACAGCATTTTGCAACTCAGGTGTGCTGTTTTTCAGCATTTCATTTCTGATGTTGTCTACACCACAAGCCTTTTTTGATTTAATAGATTTTAGCTTTTCATTTAGTTCTTGTTGGGTTATTGGGTAATCTAATGGATTTTGGTTGTTTTTAATGACTGATTCCAGGATGTTCAATTTTTCTTTAATTTCTAATTGGTTCTGGTTTAAGTCTTTTTGTGGGATGTTTTTGTATAGATTATCAAAGTAAGTTTTCCAAATTCCTACATCTTGTATGGCTAATTCTTGTGGCTTTGATGTGCTTAAATTGTTCCACATGTCCCAGAACTGATTTTGGTCAATTGCGTTTTCAATTTCATCAAGTGTCTTGTTGGTATAATTCAATTTCTTGCATTTCAGTGTTTGTTTATACTGTTTCAGAGTTTCAAAGTATTCATATCGTAGCTCTGGGTTGTTTTGCTGCTTATGTTTTTTGTTTGACATTTGTCTTAGGTGTTTTCTAATTGTTTTACATTCATTATCAAACCATTTGTCAGAAACATTTAGATTTTTGCTTCTGATGTTGCATTGCTTTGGTTTTCTCAAATTTGCTTTCGATGCTGCTTTTTGGAATATGCAGTTGATGTTTTGGGTAGCTGAATTGACACCATCTTTATTGTTTTGGTACTGTGAGTTATTGAAAAACTGTATAGAGTTCATCATTTCATTTGAGTTCAATGTTTCAATGAATGCCTCTGCACTGTTTGGAGCCCATCTGAACGATTGGTTTATGTTGTAAAGTTTATTGGGCTGTTTTTTTGAATGAATATTGCCAGTTAATTTCTTCAGAAACACGTTGATCTGACTGTGATCTGACAATGGTGTCTGTGGTCTGACAGTGAATGCACTAATGGAGGAGGGGTCAATGTCAGTGATGGCATAATCGACTACACTTGTCCCAAGAGCTGAGCAGTAAGTAAACTGACCTAAAGAGTCCCCTCTGATTCTACCATTAAGCATGTACAGACCTAAGGCTCGACAGAGATGTACTAACTCTTTTCCATTTTTGTTCAGTATTTGGTCAGGACTGTTTCTATTATTTATAATAGGGCTACTGTACAAGGAGGGGTGTCCAAATATGTGGTGGTTACCTCCCGCATCAGTGTAGTCAGGCTCAGAACCTGTTCTTGCATTGAAATCTCCACAAAGAAGCACTTTACCCTGCGCCTGAAATGTAATGATTTCTGTCTGGAGATTGTCAAAAAACTGATCATCATAATATGATGAATCTGAAGGAGGAGCATAAGCTGCACATATGTATACATCATTGTCACAATAGATTGTACCTTTGTTAAGTTTTAGCCAAATGTGAGTGGTACCTTTTTACCTTTTTACCTCTCTCTCAAATTTCAAATTCAAATTCAAGCTGCTTTATTGGCATGAAAAACATTGTGTCAATATTGCCAAAGCAACAATGTATACAATATACATTGTAACAAAATTGTAAATGATAGCAAATAATAATATAAAATGGTAGTAAATAATAATACAAAAATAAATACAATAAAATGGTAACAGTCTACAGTAAACATTAATAATTATAGTAATAACAATAATAGTAATAATAAGTAAGTTACTGTTTACTATGCAGATGTTATTATTCAGTGTCCCTCAGGCTATGGCAGGAAAATACATATTTGGCTGCAAGAGGAGCCATTGCTCCTTCGCCCATGAGTATTCTTAGTTTTTCCTCTGGGTTCAATTTGTAAAAATTTGGAATATATGTAGTCATTTCTGTGAATAATGAATCTCTCTGTGAGGAATATTTATCACAGTAAAGGAGAAAGTGCATCTCTGTCTCTACCTCCCCTGTCATGCAGTGACCACATACACGCTCCTCTTTGGGTAGCCATTTCTTTTTATGTCTGCCGGTTTCTATTGCCAATCGGTGGTCACTCAGCCTGTACTTGGTAAGGATCTGTCTCTGCTTCGTATCTCTGACAGAGTAGAGATAATCAGCCAATTCATATTCTCTGTTTAGGGTCAGATAGCAATTTAGTCGGCTTTGGGATTTTGTTTCGTTTTTCCAGTATTGTAAATATGATTCCTTTGATTGGTTCATGATTTTGCTTATTGGAATTCTTTCTTTTGAAGCAGTGCTGGTGTCAGCTTGGTTGGTGAGGTCCAACACCAGCTGACTGAGAGGACTCGTTTCTGGGCTCAGCTCTTGGGCTTGAAGTGCTTTAAATTGCATACTCGAATTTGGACTTGAATTTAGATGTAGCCAAAATTTTAATGATCTTTTCTGTATTTTCATTATTACTGGAAAACGGCCCAATTCTGCCCTACATGCATTAGTTGGTGTATTTCTCTGGACTTGTAGAATTTTCCGACAGAATTCTACATGTAGGGCTTCAATTGGATGTTTGTCCCACATTTTAAAATCCAGTTTATTGAGTGGCCCCCAAACCTCACTTCCATAAAGTGCTATTGGTAGGATTACACTGTCAAATATTTTAGTCCAAATTCTAATTGGGATGTTGATTTTGAATAATTTCATTTTTATTGCATACATTGCTCTGCGGGCTTTTTCTTTGAGTGCCTTCACTGCCATATTAAAGTTTCCCGATGCAGATATGGTCAGATCTCTCTCTCTCTCTCTCTCTCCCCCCTCATCTCTCTCTCTCTCTCCCACACACACTGTCTCTCTCTCTCTCTCTCTCTCTCTCTCTCTCACACACACTGTCTCTCCCCCCTCATATCTCTCTCTCTCTCTCTCTCTCTCTCTCTCCCACACACACTGTCTCTCCCCCCTCATCTCTCTCTCTCTCTCTCTCTCTCTCTCCCCCCTCATCTCTCTCTCTCTCCCCCACACACACTGTCTCTCCCCCCTCATCTCTCTCTCTCTCTCTCTCTCTCTCTCTCTCTCCCACACACACTGTCTCCCCCCTCATCTCTCTCTCCCACACACACTGTCTCTCCCCCCTCATCTCTCTCTCTCTCTCTCTCTCTCTCTCTCTCTCTCTCTCTCTCCCCCCCCTCATCTCTCTCTCTCCCTCCCACACACACTCTCTCCCCCCTCATCTCTCTCTCTCTCTCCCCCCTCATCTCTCTCTCTCTCTGCCACACACACTGTCTCTCCCCCCTCATCTCTCTCTCTCTCTCCCCCCTCATCTCTCTCTCTCTCTCCCACACACATTGTCTCTCCCCCTCTCATCTCTCTCTCTCTCTCTCTCCCCCCTCATCTCTCTCTCTCTCTCCCACACACACTGTCTCTCCCCCCTCATCTCTCTCTCCCACACACACTGTCTCTCCCCCCTCATCTCTCTCTCTCTCTCTCTCTCTCTCCCCCCCCCCCCCTCATCTCTCTCTCTCCCTCCCACACACACTGTCTCTCCCCCCTCATCTCTCTCTCTCTCTCCCCCCTCATCTCTCTCTCTCTCTCCCACACACACTGTCTCTCCCCCCTCATCTCTCTCTCTCTCTCCCACACACACTGTCTCTCCCCCCTCATCTCTCTCTCTCTCTCTCTCTCTCCCCCCTCATCTCTCTCTCTCTCCCCCCTCATCTCTCTCTCTCTCTCTCCCACACACACTGTCTCTCCCCCCTCATCTCTCTCTCTCTCTCTCTCTCTCTCTCTCTCTCTCTCTCCCCTCATATCTCTCTCCCACACACACTGTCTCTCCACCGTCATCTCTCTCTCTCTCTCTCTCTCTCTCTCTCCCACACACACTGTCTCTCCCCCCTCATCTCTCTCTCTCTCTCTCTCTCTCTCTCCCACACACACTGTCTGTCCCCCCTCATCTCTCTCTCTCTCTCTCTCCCACACACACTGTCTCTTCCCCCTCATCTCTCTCTCTCTCTTTCTCTCTCGCTCTCCCACACACACTGTCTCTCCCACCTCATCTCTCTGTCTCTTTCTCTCTCTCTCCCACACACACTGTCTCTCCCCGCTCATCTCTCTCTCTCTCTCTCTCTCCCACACACACTGTCTCTCCCCCCTCATCTCTCTCTCTCTGTCTCTCTCTCTCTCCCACACACACTGTCTCTCCCCCCTCATCTCTCTCTCTCTCTCTCTCTCCCACACACACTGTCTCTCCCCCCTCATCTCTCTCTCTCTCTCTGTCTCTCTCTCTCCCACACACACTGTCTCTCCCCCCTCATCTCTCTCTCTCTCTCTCTCTCTCTCTCTCTCCCACACACACTGTCTCTCCCCCCTCATCTCTCTCTCTCTCTCTCTCTCTCTCTCTTTCTCTCTCTCCCACACACACTGTCTCTCCCCCATCATCTCTCTCTCTCTCTCTCCCATACACACTGTCTCTCCCCCCTCATCTCTCTCTCTCTCTCCCACACACACTGTCTCTCCCCCCTCATCTCTCTCTCTCTCTCTGTCTCTCTCTCTCTCTCTCCCACACACACTGTCTCTCCCCCCTCATCTCTCTCTGTCTCTCTCTCTCTCTCTCCCACACACACTGTCTCTCCCCCCTCATCTCTCTCTCTCTCTCTCTCTCTCTCTCTCTCCCACACACACTGTCTCTCCCCCCTCATATCAAATTCAAATTCAAATTCAAGCTGCTTTATTGGCATGAAAAACATTGTGTCAATATTGCCAAAGCAACAATGTATACAATATACATTGTAACAAAATTGTAAATTATAGCAAATAATAATATAAAATGGTAGTAAATAATAATACAAAATTAAATACAAAAATAATAACAATACAATGGTAACAGTCTACAGTAAACATTAATAATTATAGTAATAACAATAATAGTAATAATAAGTAAGTTACTGTTTACTATGCAGATGTTATTATTCAGTGTCCCTCAGGCTATGGCAGGAAAATACATATTTGGCTGCAAGAGGAGCCATTGCTCCTTCGCCCATGAGTATTCTTAGTTTTTCCTCTGGGTTCAATTTGTAAAAATTTGGAATATATGTAGTCATTTCTGTGAATAATGAATCTCTCTGTGAGGAATATTTATCACAGTAAAGGAGAAAGTGCATCTCTGTCTCTACCTCCCCTGTCATGCAGTGACCACATACACGCTCCTCTTTGGGTAGCCATTTCTTTTTATGTCTGCCGGTTTCTATTGCCAATCGGTGGTCACTCAGCCTGTACTTGGTAAGGATCTGTCTCTGCTTCGTATCTCTGACAGAGTAGAGATAATCAGCCAATTCATATTCTCTGTTTAGGGTCAGATAGCAATTTAGTCGGCTTTGGGATTTTGTTTCGTTTTTCCAGTATTGTAAATATGATTCCTTTGATTGGTTCATGATTTTGCTTATTGGAATTCTTTCTTTTGAAGCAGTGCTGGTGTCAGCTTGGTTGGTGAGGTCCAACACCAGCTGACTGAGAGGACTCGTTTCTGGGCTCAGCTCTTGGGCTTGAAGTGCTTTAAATTGCATACTCGAATTTGGACTTGAATTTAGATGTAGCCAAAATTTTAATGATCTTTTCTGTATTTTCATTATTACTGGAAAACGGCCCAATTCTGCCCTACATGCATTAGTTGGTGTATTTCTCTGGACTTGTAGAATTTTCCGACAGAATTCTACATGTAGGGCTTCAATTGGATGTTTGTCCCACATTTTAAAATCC